>NW_010156825.1:0-34105 GCF_000695765.1 Mesitornis unicolor
TCTGGGCCCCTCAGTTCAAGAAGGACAGAAAGAGTTGAAGAGTCTGAAGAGCTGAACAGTTCAAGAGCTTGAAAGAGTCCAGCGCAGAGCCACAAAGATGATTGAGGGGGTGGAGCATCTCCGTTATGAGGAGCAGCTGAGGGAGCTGGGTCTCTTTAGCTTGGAGAAGAGGAGACTGAGGGGTGACCTCATGAATGTTTATAAATTTGTAAAGGGCGAGTGTCAGGAGGAAGGAGCCAGGCTCTTCTCTCTGATGTCCAATGACAGGACAAGGGGCAATGGGAGCAAGCTGGAGCATAGGAGGTTCAACCTGAACATAAGGAAAAACTTTGTTACTGTGAGGGTGACAGAGCACTGGACCAGGCTGCCCAGAGAGGTTGAGGAGTCTCCTTCTCTAGAGACGTTCAAAACCCTCCTGGACGCACTCCTGTGTGACCTAGTCTAGGTGATCCTCCTCTGGCAATGATGATCTTTCGAGGTCCCTTCCAACTCCTAATACTCTGTGATTAGGAAAAATTCCTTCATTGAAAGGGTTATCAGGCATTGGAACAGGCTGCCCAAGGAAGTGGGTTTATGAGCATCCCTGGAGGTGTTTAAAAGACAGATAGCTGAGGTGCTTAGAGACATGGTTTTGTAGTGGACAGGTTATGGTTGGACTCCATGATATTAAAGGTCTTTTCCAACCAAATGATTCTATGATTCCATAATTCTGATGGCAAAGGTGGAAAAGAGCTGCTGTATTGTCCCTTTTTGCATAGAGATAGAGAAAAGAATCTCTAAAACAAGAACAGTTACAAGTGGAAAGAAAACTGCAGCTATTTTGGAGCTGGGGACACAGCAGCCATTAGGATCACTGACCTATTTCAGTAATCTTGGTAAAGCTGTTGCAAAACCAACAAGCATACTAATCCTTTCAGAAATGCTGTTCACATTATATACCTTCAGTGTGTTGTCACTACTGTGAAAGAGCATTGTGTTATTATTGAAAAAGGGTTATCAGTTAAAAATAAGATGTTTATTCAGAAGTCTGTTACACTAAAACATACTTTAGTAAATAGGCTACATCCAAACAAACTTTACAAGGTTTTTTTTTCACCCATTCCTACAAAGCTTCCGTCAGTTAAAGCAATATTCCACTCCAGCTTTTGAGGCTCCCAGATATCACTGAAACAACCTAATTAGAACTACTGAATGTGTATTTCTCATTTAGATTCAGCACAGCTCAAACCATGCTAGGTAGTTTGTAAAAGAACAACATCCCATCTGTTAAAAACAAAATATTGTTTTTCATCTTATGAGTCTCTGGGAGGAGGTAAAAGGATGAAAAAAAGTCCAAAACCTTCTGATAGGAAACCTCTTTGAAATTGGTCTTCCTGATGCCTGAGTAGTAACAGTATGCTTTCAACTATAAACAGTTTTCCTCATTGCTAAGATACGGCATGCAGCTACCACCCATAAGCTTTAGTCCACACTGCTTTCTTCTTGAACTCTGCAAGAGATCTCAAGGCGAGAAGTGTAACTGTGAAAACAAGGACAAATGACATTAACCTGTGCGGTCCAGATTCAGTTCTCCTTTTAATGACTCTTTTAATGACTTTTTAATTTCCTATGCTAGTTCCGCTGTTCACAAGATACAAGTAGTTTCAACACCCTTCTGAAATGTGATGTTGTACTAGTCCTCTCATCTACTTTATGGCATGTCTCCTACTGAAACTGTATCACATCATCTGCTAATTGACCATCAACTTGAAGCAGCTCATAGATCAAAACCACAGGAAGTTTGAATTCAATGAGCAATGATGCAAGAGGGAGACTGGAGGCACTGGGAAGGACAGAAGCACAATGTCTGATGTCCTCTGTGCTATTCACTGATTAGAAAGCAATTCTCAGATTCCTCAATTTAATTTGAAAGGATTATGCGTTTAGGCAAAATCCAGCCACATTCTAGTACTTAAAAGCAAAAAGAATGGAAAGCTCAAGGGAAACAATTACTCATCTCAATCAGGGCATACTGAGAATATAGTGTGTATATCAGAATCCTCTGATGTACAGAGGATATTCTCCAACAATCCTCAGCACTGTTTCCGATGGAGATTTGCAGACAGAACAGGGGTATTCTGAAATTTATCAGAGTGACTAAAGATTGCAGACCTTCAAAACAAGGCTAATTATCCTAGTAATGCAAAGAACTTGTAACTGGAATTCAAGAAGCTGTACTTAGGTCCAACAAATCAGGTGATTCAAAGAAGGTGCTTTGTGTTAAATGAAAAATCACATGCACACTCAGTTCACTTAATAACTTGCAAAGATTGTATTCACAATCCTACATCTCTAGGTGAGCAATGGGGTGCATGCTAGGGACACAGGCCATTTTTGTAATTCATAATGTCATATAATTCCCATCTTTCTTTTCATACATCTTTTTAGCAACCCCCATTACTCTATCCTTTCTTGCAGACCACTCTATTAGGCTGTCATTGCTTGTCTCCTCTCCCTTCTCCACAGTTCAGTGTTCAGTTGCACTTGAATAAAATGTTATGTGATTTCTGTTCTAGTACTGGAGCATTTCCAAGTAGTATGTTGTATTTTATTTTTAAGGGTAACTTTCAGAAACAACTGGCAGATCTATCACTGAAATACCCTTGCAGGATGAGATATATCTTCAGTTTCCTCAGATCTCCAGTGGTATGTTGTAACCACCAGCAGATGAGACAGAAAAGAAAAGGTGTTACAGGCAGGAATGTTTACTTACCTGTGAAGGTTTTGTTAAAGACAAAATACAGCTTTCCTATATGTGCTAATAGTATAGATTCATCTCACTCCTTTTAACAACTGGATTTTGGTCTGTACTGATAGTTATGAAGAAATAAGGACCCAATTAAAAATATCCTACCTTTCAGCAGGTCTACAGAAGACTTTGATAGTGCTTTCTTGGGACTTTCCATCATACCGATCAGCCAGTCAATAAACTAAAGATTGAAATATAAAGGAAAATCTGAATTAAAAGAGCATCTGTATCGGACCACCACCAACTCTTTTCAGTTTGACAGGCAACATCTAACTGCTGCTAAACTCAGAGTTACCTTATCAGAGGCAGTGGCCAATTAACGTTCTGCCCAAACTATCAAGATGCCTTAAAGTACATCTCACTGCTTGTGCAATTTCTCCCACAGCTGGATCTGAAACTACCTTTGTTCCTTCTCACTGTCTCAACAACATTTTTTTCATAGTGCAGAAGGCACAGTACATAGTTCTTCTCCATCTTGCCTGTTCATGCCTTTAACCTATTAATATGAACCTTTCTTACTTGTCTTTTGTCCAAATGTTTTACTGCAAACCCTTCAGAACTCTTACTGTCTCTGCCCCTCTTTTGACCTCTTTTTTCCTTGTTTTTCTGGCAATGCAGGGTGCCTGAAGGACAATGTGGTACTTCACACTTACCAGGATGATTTTCAGGGCACAGTCTCGAATTCTTCCCTACGGCTTAATTAGGCACTTGCATATTAACAGCCCACTGCTGCAGTCCTCCCACATTCTGAATTCTGAGTTCAGTGGTAATTCTGAGCACATGAGTGTACAGAAGCCAGTCCTTAACAGATTCTAGTCTGCACTAAACAGCCAACTATTAATCTGCAGGTTTAAAATAATATTTCCACATATCTCAACCAATAGCAATCTGCAGTAAGCTTGACAAATTAGGCAGTTTTCTACACTTATTTTCAACTTATGCTTGAAAAGAAATGACACACTACAAACTGCACAGAAGGTATCTGATTGCCCTAAATTGCCACTGTGGTGATTTCTGACTGCAGAGGATCTATCTTGCAGTGTTTAAAAGACGATTTGCTACCAGCAGCTGCCAGCTCTCCTCTCCCAGCTGTACCCTCTTAAGAGTTTGATTCCAATCATTAGAATATTTTTGTTCTTTGCAGCTCTCACATTTCACTTGAGAAACCACATTCGATCGTTTGAGGCAAGTCATATCTGATTGCAAATAAAGACAAGATCACAAGTCAGATGCAACAGATATAGAATAAATAAATGCTCTACCTAAGACCTGAGCTGACTACTGAAAATGGGGTGCTTTCTGACTCTTGGAAAATGCTTACAACTACAAGCAATTTTACCTTCTGTGCTTGTTCTTTCCAAGGGTCCTTAGCCAACAAAAGAGAAATGCTGCTTGGAAGGAGTGTGAGAACCTCTTGCACAGCAAACTTGTCAGTGGGATGCTCGCCAATGTGACCCTCAGATAATTTTGGTAACGTGGCTTGGTTCTTCCACAGTGACCAGTTAGCACTGAGGCCAAGCAATAAAGGTGCACCATGGTCAGCCCAGGACACCACAGAAGCTGCAAACAGCCACAGGAGGAAATCTATGCACTAAACAGGAAAAAGGCAAACATGCACTTTATTAAGTGAATAATATTGAAGGAGAATCTCCCCTCTCCCTCCCCCCAAAAAAAAACCCCACCCAAAAATCCAGATGGTGGCTTGATGTTCAAAACAATCAACTGAAAATTCAGGTAACATTAAAAATGCAAGAATTAAAAAGTTCTTAATATTCTCTTACGCTTTGAAGCAGCATAAGCCTTTTTCTAAACTCCAGATCAAATTAAAATGTCTACAGAAAGAAAAGCAAAATCACTTTTCTAAAAACCATCCTTTAGACTAAGGCTGATCCACATTTCATTTAAAATGGGGAAAAAACTTCCATACAGCAAGCTGACTGTTGAGGGAAATTAGAGATTGTCACCCTTGTGGTGCCCCAAATGGTTGGGAAATATTGCATCAATGTAACGAATGCCTTTCTGATCTAAGCAGCAGCTTATTTTATGTTCTCAACCAGAGACTTAAACAGCTGAACAGATGTAACAACAAACAACATTAGTCCCTAAAACTGTCCAAGCTCTCTTAGAAACAGCAGCTGCACAGTTTCGACCTGCTCAGACAGTTCTATTGGTGAATTAATTTTTTCCTTTAATTGTTCTAAATACAGTAAATTTGAAGTAATGATTTCTTTTAGTTGCCTTTAGTTTCTACTGTAACTTAAATGCCATGGTAATTTTAAAGTAAGAGTTTTAAACACACACTCACAAAAATTTGGAATAATTTAACTACGGAGGTAGGACAACAACCTTCTAAAATATAAAAGCATTGGGAATAATACTTATTGCTGAGGAAGAATGTGAAATACATAATAAACTTTTTTTTCCTGCTATTTTCATAGCATGTACCTCTTTAAGGTCAACATTTTGTAAGGGTGTTGAATTGCATGCTAAACTTCTGATGTAGCCCATCAGGTCTAGCAGCCAGTCCATTCTTTTCAGCACTCCTAGAAGAACAAGAGCCTTGACTCACATAAAATGCTAGGATACAGTTTTTCATTAAAAAGCAAGCACAGGAAATCACTATAGCAACAAAGCACTAACTGTGGAAGAACAATGATCATCAGTACCACTATCACACTTGATTCATGGTTGCCACTGACAGAACGCATACAGACACCTAAACAGTACAAAAACACACAGAAAAAGGAATGCTGAGCAAGAATTATTTCATATAATGGCAGCCTGCAGGTCCCACTAACCCAGTCTCCACACATGACTCCTACAGAATCCTGAAGCCTCCCTGAGGTTTTTGCCCCAGTATTTCATTTAAATCTAGCACTGAACATTGGGTAAGAATGTGGGAAGTACTGTGAAAATCTTCTTACAGTGTAGAGAGGATCAGTAAAATACCATTAAGGCAAGCAAATAAAATCAGCCCTCAAGCCAAGGATGGAATGCATTTCATTGATTCAGATTCTGCTGTCCAAAATCCATTCTACTGCCTAGGAACTAACAACCATCTTCACCTCTGAGACCATGTCACTTCATGCACTAACATCTCCTTGTACTCTTAACATGTGCCCTCTTTCACGTTGCTTCCTCTTTTACCCAGAGGAGCCTCACTTCACTCATTTAAAACTTAAACTACTGTTTGAAGTTCTTCAACCACAGCTGGCAGCTAAAGCATCTAGCAATATAATGCTTTGAAGTTGTTCTGTCATCACTGGCAGTCAAAGATCCTTCTGCCACAAAAACAAGGAGACTTAATTCTTCCCTCCATCTATTCTTGTTTCTTCCTCTTTATCTTCCTATGTGATTCTGCTACTTCTCTTGCATCAGCTACAGTGCTTTATCAGACCCTTAGCTCAGTCAGCTCAACTCACCAGATAACTATCTGGTATGGTTACAAAGAGGCAGAAGGGCAATGTGTGCAAGGAGTTCAGAAAAGCAAACTATCTCCTTGGTTCAACCAGTTTCATGGGAACATGCCCCTACCGTGCCAAACACTAAGTCAGATATTAGTTCTGAAGGTTAGCAGAGTTGCAGTGTTACTGGTCTGTGATGTACTATGTACATTTCTAGCAGTACCTTACACTGAAAGTCTAAAACGACAAAGTGACATAGATCTGGTCAAAACTCTGGTCTGCAAACCACTTGGCTCAGATAAATGAGTTATAGTTGAACCATGGAAACAAAGAATTTGAGAAAAACATAAAAGCAACGTTTCATACAAGTATTTGAAGAGCAGAAAAAAATCTGAAGATTGAGTAGTTTCTAATATGGAGAAATTTGGAAACACGTGGGTTAAACCACTGTTTTAAAAGAATCAGTGTAGATCAATCAATATCTGATGATTTCATTGCTGATTCTTCTTTAAGCCTGACCTTACCTGTGTTTTCATGGCTTACAATACGAGCATGATAGAAACTATGCAAGAGCATCCATAAAATATTTTCTTTCTGGTGATGTCCTGCCACAGTATCAATCACAGAACTGAAGCTCATCAGAGGCAGTCTGCCTTGAGAAATTAAATACACTTTCACAAATGTGGCCTTCTCTATGTTGTTCTGCAAATGCAATTAAAAAACATGTTAAATTAAAACATACCCTTCTTGTAGGAACAGTAGATGCTGCATTTGTCTTTATAAAAAAGGGAAGCAATCCTTTGATTATCTATCAGACTTATTTTTCTTCAAGACAAATTATGAAACAGAAGACTGCACATATTACTTTAATTTTACAGACTTCTAAATAGTCCAGCAAAGTGCAACTCAGTACAGTTTCACTGTTTTCATACAGTTTTGAATTTTACATTCCCCTTTAAATTGAAATAAGCCAGCTTGATAGTTCTGGAGCCTCAAGTCTTCTTGCAAGACAGATTCACTGAAGTGACAAAAAAGCTCTTCTTAAATGACATTTTCCAGTGTGAAAATAAGAACTCCAAGATATAAGGAAATGACAGTTCAGCCTCCCTAACCTATTTAAAGGCTTGATTCTCTAGTGAATCTGCCAGCAAAGAGAACAATATGGTTTTATGTCATGGATGTTTGTTTATAACAACCTGATCCGAAAAAAATCAAGTCCTCCCACACAGGTAATTTCCTTAGCATTTAAGCTGCTAAGAATTCCCCTACTAGTGGATTCAACTGGTGAGCTAGAAGCTGAAGGCTCTTTTATTCCCCTGGCATCTTTAGCCATCTTGTCCACCAGGAAACATTCTGAGTGTGAATGCAAATACAGCAGATTAAGTCAAGAATGAAAGGCTGTTCAGTACTTCAGATTTTTAACAGAAGCAAGGATCCAACACTTCAAGCACAGCTAGTCACCAAGATGCATTTACAGTCTGTTTCAAGTAGGTGGTTATGTTAACCGAAGAGGACTGTGGTCTGCTGTTTGCATCATTGGTCTGCGATACAGAAGATCTAACACCATTCATGTTCTGCTAACAGAGCCCTGCCTGATCAAGTTACTTCTGCTCTCAGTACACAGCTCCCAGGTGAAATCAGGAGTATTTCAGTTGCCTTGAGAAAATTCTGGATATTGGCTCTTACCACTTTTGTTCCTCTCTGCTGCCTGCAAATTAGAGCCAGGACACTCTGGCAGATAAAACAATCAATGCTCCCAATGACCTAAACCACTCTGGTGACAAGAAAAATGGTAAGATGTGCTTGTTTCACATGATTTGGTGATAAAAGACCAGGAGTAAAAACATCATTACCTTAGAGACCTGGACAATGTGATCAATCTCTGAATCAGCCATTTCTGAGATACATTTTGCTACATCAACATACATCTCCAGCTCCCCTCTCTGGAAACAGAAACAAAAATGTCTGTTTAGATGGATACATCCAGGCTTCTTCATCATTAAAATTGGTGAGTCCAAGAACTCTGTTAATGCTTATGACGAATATCTAACCTAGTATCTAGTCTCTTTTAGTTATTCTATTTTAGAAATTCTGTATTTGCTGGAGACTTCAGAGTACTTAATTTTTAAGGAATAATGGTATCTAAAAAAACTTTCAAAGAGTTCGTACTATTTTTTAATGGAAAATGCCCTCCTTTTCAGATACTTTCTGTAGATCGAGAGTTTCTTTAAGTCACTGTGAGAAGCTGAATCCTCTGCAGGGATAAAAAACCCTCAGACTTCTGATTTTTCTCTGCTTCTGTTTCAACAACATTTATTTCAGTACTAATACTGTATTTTTCCATTACCAAATCATTTATGAGGGAAAAATGTACATTAAACTGGTTTCACAACTTAGTCATACTCTAAAGAATATCTGAAAGTAACTTAAACTGAAATCATGCAGGCACCTTAACTACTGTTACTAAAAACTTTACATCTACTTCATGCTTAAAAACTGACATGTTAGAGCAAAGAGGTGGGACTTATAATCAGTAAAAATACCCAGTTACAATGCTTATACACATTATACTTATTCTTTACCTGAACCTCATTTGGTAGAAGCTCAAATACTTTCTCCACAGCCTGGCACAGAAAGCTCCAGCAGTACTGGGCAGAGTTTGGAAGTTTCATTGCTTGCATAAGCCCCTGTAAAACACACTGGCAAATTTCTGTTTTTTTTGTGTGGTTCTTCAATTCAAACTGTTGTATCAGAAACACTTCTGTAAAAAACTGTAGTTTGTCTTCTGCAACATGTTTCATCCACAGAGGCAGGGACACAAAAAGGTATTTCTGGGTTTTTATCTGAAAAGAAAAAACTTTTGCTTAGTTTCAGATTCTAGCTCTATACTGACCTTCAGCTACTGTTATAAAGGATGAAACTACAAAAAAGTGGCTCAAACATCACTTAAAAAACACTCAAAATCATAAATTACTTGAATCAAAGATAGTTCAAACATGTCGATATTATATTTTCCTTAAAAATTCCTTTCAATGAACCCTAGATACCATGTCTCTGTACTGGCAGGACCATTGTGATTTCCCTATATTGCGCTCACTGCATTCCTACATAAATCATGCAGACTGACTAGACAATCAAAGACAGAAGTATGATGCATCTACCACCACCCCAGAATCACAGAACATTAGGGACTGGAAGGGATCTCAAAAGATCATCTAGTCCAATCCCCCAATATTGCTAGCTAGTGAAGAAGAATGAATATTTATCTTGAAGGAATCCAAAGGTTACACACTCTGTGTCTGAGCTCATTTTGTGACCTTAAATATCCACTGCAGTGAGAAATTGGTTCTTAGAAATAAAATCTTTCTTTTTTTGGTATCTCACCATTTACGTACCTTAAAACTGCTGCCAAGTGTTTGTGTACCTGTGAAGACTAATGAACTAAAAATTACAAGAGAAAAATATCCCTTGAAAAACTGGAAAAGATCACAGAAATCCAGAACAGATTTTCTGAGAACTGTCATGAACCTGTTCCTCTCATTGTATAAACTGACAGAACTGCACTGTCAAGTGCTCTGTGGGATTCAGGGAGTTTCACGTACGGTATCATGGAGTCCATGTTGTACCTCCATAAGAAAAACTGCACTACTGTGGAGGATAAGTCCAAATTTATTATACTACAGGTTACTCTATTGACTATCTACAGAATTAAGATAACATTTTCAAGAAGTAGCATGTTTTTCTAGATCAAGAGGCACTGCTGGAAGAAGCAGGCAAGCTTTTGGACAGATAGGTTGGACCTTTTTTAAGACTATCAGCTGGTATAATAAAAGCTATTTTTTCTCCCTAAATGGCATGCCTTCTTACATCTTTAGGTTATCAGAGCTACAGTATGATATGAGAGAGAGGAAAAAGGTTTCAAGCAATCTAAGTATAACCAACATGGCAGATCTTAAGTCTGCCTTGATTTTCAAGGCCCCAGAATAACCTTTCTCTCACTTTAAATATTTGCTAAACAATATTTCTGCAGAATTCTGAACCCAGTAATCCTTTTCTGGAGAGACATCCTAAGCATCATCACTGAGGATTCTTATGGGAAAGAGGTACTTGGGCCCCACAGATTTTCTGACATACATACACTGAGACTGTAGACAAGAGGAGGCGTCACCCACATCCCTAAAAGCATTGCTGCGTTTTGAGATGACTGGGCCTGTGTCATGGCCAGTTGAAGGCACAGATGTTTTACCTCATCACCTAAAGCAGAAGAAAACAGAGTTATGAAGAAATTATTTTCACTTTAAACTTGTTCTCAACTCACAAAAATAGAGGAGATTATTTTTCTACTAGGCACACTACATTAAAATTTGCTTTTCTAGAGATGCTGCCTTAAAGCTTTTAACACACATATGGTTAGAAGCCTCCTCTTCCCATTCATGCACTTCCAGCAAGAAATCTCAGGATTTGTCCAAGTTCACTTCAATTCACTCAAGAATAAAAATATGGGAATGGTAAGAAAAGTAAGAATTAAAAGTCTCCTTGCCAAATAAAGAGATTTAATCTACAAAGGAGAAATGAGTCAATATTCCTTTCTGCTAAATGCAGGAGCAATTAGCATTTGTTCCCATGTTTCTGCCCTTCCATGTACCCTGTGTTATGATTGGACTTGATGATCTTAAAGGTCTTTTTCAACCAATGGTTCTGTGTTCATATATAACATGTCACAGAACAGAGGTTAGTCACTGTTACTGCTGTGGATGCTTGGTTGCATTAACTCTACAGGTTAACATGTGGGAAGACCTTACTATGTATAGAGGTTATAATGGTTATGGAATCCTTTTTAAATTCACCGTAATGACTCGTACAGCTTGTTTCTTAATAGAATAATTAGTCATAAGTATGTTGAAGAGGTACTTTGAGCAATGGCATGGCTCCCATATAGTTAATGATTGCTACAGCAACACAAGGACAAACAATTTAAGTACTGTACTAACATTTGACCCATTAGACAAAAGATACATTACAGTTAAATGTCAGCATAAAACTTGAATAAATGCTTTGCAAGTTAAAATGTTCTTTCAGTAATGAAAGTGGAAATCTGTATAGCATGATTTTTATAAAGTTCACTAACATTAGTGCATGAACAAAGCAAAGATTTAAGAGTCTAGTATCAGACATTTTGAAATAAATACCTTTTATGAGAAGTTAAGTAATTTGCAGAACTTGGAAAGGATGAAATTGTAATGATACTTTGGTAACCAATTCAAAAATTCTCACTAGCTTGGTCTGCTAAGACACATGATTCACCTGTGATTGTTTACCTCAGAGCACTATTGAATAATGGACAGGTCATGTTATATAGTTTGTGCTCAGCAACAACTGCAATAAACCCTGTAAGATGGGAAAGCAAGCTGTTGTCTTCAATGTGTTTATCAATGAACAAATCTTCACCGTAGAATTTATGAAACGTTTAAGGTTCATAAAACCAGCCATGCATTCTCAGATATGAATATGATATAACTGTTCCAGAAAAAGTGTGTTAGAGTGCCACATTTCTAGGTGGACAAGGTTATAATACATTCTAGGTTATAATACAACCGTTCTGCATTATAATTTCTAGCACAACATGAATATTGCTTATCAGCACACAGCAAGACCTATTTCTGCATGTCTAAAGTCAATAAAAACATCACCACAAAACTGATGTACTGTTTCCTCTGGAATTCCCCTGGTTTACAAAAGTAAGACTCCTAAGTGAAAAACAGGAATAAAAAAATCCCCCATACATTTAACAAGTTTCAGCTATTCATAAGTTTGCACACAAATTTGCATCAGCATGGACTGCAGAGCTCATTATAGGAAATTCTTTCACTTATTCTTGATAAAGACTTTATCAATTGCAAGAATACTAAAAGAAGCTGCAGCTCAAGTATAAGCAAAAAATGTTTAACATGTAGCCAAATCTTTCTGTATCTAACAAGTAGTTGTTCCTCATAGGACGGGTTCAATGATTTCTAATGCTTATACAAGGACTCTGTATAAGTAAAATAAAGTCTAGAAAGAAATAAGAACAACCCTCCATATTCTGGGCTCTACAGCACATCAATTCAAACACAACAGCACTTGCCCAATCCAGCTGTAAAAGAATTTGCGAGGCAAATGTAAAAAGAGTTAAGTAAGTCAAGTGAAACTCAGTGGAATCACACAAGGGAATACAGAACTTTGCACAGTAGTTCGTTGGGTTTTTTTAAGGAAATGAGTTTGAAACTCAGACACTTATATGAACCAAAACAGGCACTAACACACATCTTGAGCAGAAAAAAATTATTCAGGCTGTCCAACACAACACTTCAGGATCAAAGCTACTCTCCAGCATGAAGAAGAGATGCTCTCAGAAGCAGACAAAATCAAGAACACGATGGAAAAAGGCATATGGTTTTCTCTGTCACCCAGTGTAAGTTAGCAGAAAGTATTTCACACTAGTGATAGCTAGATGAACTACAGAGCAGTTCAAGCTTATGAAAAAGGTGCCTGTATCCTCCAACACAGCCACTGGACCAGCATTTAGTGGGTACTGAAAATAAGATACAATTATAGTTGACTTTCATGATAGGCTCTTCTTACTGTAAACAGTTCAAATGAAAAATTTGGTCCAATTTCACCAGTGTTTTAGGGAGCTTCCAATACTGCTCCAAACTTCTTAGCTCTGATCTTCTCTAGTCTTTCTTTGCATTAGAACAAACTGTGTCCACACGGTGATCACAAATATATGCCTGCAAACATTAGAAAGTTGGTCTTGAAAGCATAGACAACACTTCAATCCCTGCAATAACTTCAAGCCCTGAAGTGGGCTCTAAAGTTTGTGAAAGCTGTGTTTGTAAAAGAAATCTTGTGACAAATACAAAAGACTTAATAGAAAACTATTAATCTCACCAAAGCTTTGCCTCATCAAAGGAGAAAGAATGGATGCCCAGTTTACAGGTGGATACTGATGGCTTTCTCCAACAAATGCAATGGGTGCCAGTGCTACTTTCACCAGCCCAGGTGCAAAAGATTCAGGGCCTACAACAGAAGACTCAATCAAAATCTGAATTTTATACACACACATTTGGCTAAACAGCTCAGGAAAACAATGTGAACACTGCACTGAAGACCAATCTGTAGTGAAGAACTGAAAAACATTGTAAAGTTAGTTATTTCTTTTTATAACTGAGAATTTGCTATCTCTTGTTTGTAATTAACAGTTGTACTTTTAACATATCAAAAAAGGCCTTTTGTTACCAATAAATAAAAACTTTCTGATTCCTTCTTCTTGAACCAATTTATGAGTTAGTTACATATACTCCCCATCTAGTAGGGTAGTATTTTTGCATTTGTTAGTAGGAGAACAGTAAAGTTTTCTGACACTGCTCTCCTTCACCACTGTGTAGGTGCAGGCCACAAAAACTGACAGACAGGTGCTCACTTTTGCTACATACTGTGTTAAACACAGGGACTGAACTCAGTGAAAGTCCTCCTGGAGGCTAGCATGGGCAGTTTCTACCTCCACTGAAAGCAATGCCAGCTTCACAGGACAGCAGTGAGCTCACTCAGCTCCACACAGGAATAGCCTCCTCTTCTTAATCTCCCTTAAGACTGTACTCATCATGTAAAAGCATAATTTATTCAGGTTCCTTTGCATTTATCACGCATAGCAGTAACCCATTTGAATACCACTCCATTACAGAAAATCTTAATTTAGGATCACTGAAACAAGTGGCAGCATAAAGTTTGCCTGATGATGGTGTATTCCTAAGGATACATGCCAGCACTTAAGAGTGATTTGAGTTTCATTCCCACAGGGAAGATACATCATCTCACAGATACAGAGGGAAGGGGAAAGGGTTTAAAAAGTCATACAAATTCAATGGAGAAAATGAAAGCCATCACTACAGAATTCTTTATCTTAAGTGTTGTTCATTTTTTTTGTTTAGAGATTAAATATTCCACATTAACGAAGTTAAAATTAGTTTTTAGAAAAGTTCTCTTAGCAAACAAAAGTGGGTTATTAGGGTCACCTTTTATAGTCATAACAGATTTCTCAGAGGGATACTGAACTTTGATCCCTTCTTACCTTTCTTTCCATTTTCAATGGCAAAGTCAATGGCTGCTCTGATAAAGCTGTTTTCAGGCAAGTAGCTAAAATCTGGAGAAACTGTGAATACAAAAAGACTGTTTATACACTAAAACATGTCAGAAGAAATTATAACCCCCAGCTCCAATGTAAGTTCTAAGGCCAAACTGAGCTAACTAATTTTGTAAGTGACTCAAAGCATTTAGACCAACACACTGATTGATACACTGGCCTTTCCACTTTGAAGGCAAGGAGAACATTTGTGGTGGTGAGAGGTGCCAGGTCTGGAAAAAAACAAATTCACTAATCAACTGAACAGCCAGCGATATGAACTTCCTTAAAATGTACCACCCAGGCTTTAAAAGGAAGATCTTCCCAAACTTAGGAAGATTAATACAACTGAGAGATTCCATATCTATCTAACCTCAGGCACATGTGTCAAGATTATACAAAAGTAGAAACTCCAAGAATCTTTTTTCTGTGAAGAAGTTTAGAATCACAGAATCTTAGGAGTCGGAAGGGACCTCGAAAGCTCATCCAGTCCAACCCCCCTGCCAAAGCAGGATCACCTAGACTAGGTCACACAGGAACGTGTCCAGGAGGGTTTTGAATGCCTCAAGAGAAGGAGACTCCACAATCCCTCTGGGCAGCCTGGTCCAGTGCTCTGTCACCCTCACAGTAACAAAGTTTTTCCTCATGTGAGAAGTTTTTCCTCATGTTTATCTACACTTCCCAACTTGATTCACACTAAAGTGAACAGCTTCCACCTCATTAGTTCCCTCCTATTACTGGTTATTTCAGCAATAGTGTAATCCTGCCTTTATTTTACTAACGGATATTGAAACAATACCAGAAGGTAATGATGCATCAACAGAATATAACTTCTGTGCTAACTGCAACACTGAAAGGGCACAGAACCCTGGTTTTTGTCTTCAGATAACCAGAGAAAATCTCCTTTAGACAAATACTTCTGAAACGTCAGCTTGCTTTTGTTATGGACCAGTTTTTAAGTGCTGGTTTCTTCACACAGTGGGAAGTGATAAAACAGAGTAGATTAATCAGTTCTCATGGCATGGAGTGGACAATGCAGATGTCAAAAACATGTGCCATAAGCAGTGTAAAACTTCTTTACAATTTATTCTATAAAAGAATAAAGACAGAAGCAACATACAAGTTCGACCAGAACTTAGAACCTTACTTGGATACCTCAAATAAGAACAGACAGGGAAGATACTATATTCAGCACACCAATTCCTGCTTCATGTTTCAACCTTTAGATATGGCACACAAGACCATGAGGTCTCCAATTCAAAGGCTGTCGTAACATTTAATAGAGCTGCAATGTCTAGCCTGTGTTGTCTAATGTGTCCCTTGCTGCTTTTTAGCTAGGTACTACTTCTGTAAGTTCTTTAAGCAGCAATAATAAAGCATCTTACCAGATGCCCTGTTCTGGGTAGAAGACAAACAGGACATATGAAGGCGTCCCAAAAGTCCTGCTGCATTTGTCTGAAGACCAATCTGCCCCGAAAAACTGATTATCTGTTGAGACAATAAACCATGAGTTAGCAAAATTTCCCTATGTTGTCTCATTCAAGTTGGACACAGTCATTATGCAGTTTCTTTGATTAGACTTGTCCTGTTTGTGCAAGGCGTCACAATACCCTAGTGCATTATCCAAAGCAGTCAACAGAGGCTACCTTCTTACCTGTGTAAGGGTTCTGATGACTTCATTCAGCTTACTTTGAAACTGGGAGGACTGAATGCTCTCAGATTTCAGCTGCCAAAGAAAAAAAAATTGAATTTTATAAGGGAAAAAAAGTAACAACAAAACAGAGAACATTTGCACACATGCCTTTTTGTCAGGGAGTGAAGGAGAAAGCCTACATGGCTGCAGACCTTTCGCCAGTGGCACTGCACACGGGCACATGAAGGGATAGTGGAACAAATCCTTTTCTTCCACATTGTCATTCTACTGTACTTGGTTTGTACCCAACATGACTCACTATTGCATAAATGGGACACTGTGGTATATAACCAATGCTGTAAGGATGCAGAGAATGTAATTCCATCTTGCCTTCTAGCCAAATTTCTAGAAGAGATAAGCATACCATTTGCTTGCATGTTCTCACCTGTATCACACCTCCTTCAGAGCCCACCAGTGCAACCAGCCCACTGACAGCAGCCAGACGCTGCATTGTTGAAGAACCCTGGAAGTGTAATTCAGGATTAGACCTTCATGTGTAAGTTTACAGTTTGATTTCAAGCATTCAATTTTTGTTACAGTGAGATAAATTAAAATTATTATAACAACTGAGGCAATACAATCACCATTCTGTCAGTCTAATTTTGATAAGTAGCATCGCATTTCACAAGGCATCTTCATTTTAATAACTTAGATTTTGGCCTTGTCTATTCAAAATTAGTAAAGATCTCCAAGTTAAGATCTCACTGAGATAAGCATTTCCCATGAATCATTGACACAGGTTCTTTTTTCTTTAGCAAAACAGCCCAAAGATATATTTTTGCTTCCAAATATCAAACACCACATTCCGATAGTTCTAAGTTCTCCTAGCATGACCCCTAAAGAAGCAAGGAAATTTATGACCCTACTGTTCACTTAAAATCATTCCCCCAGCCTCTGTAAAAAACAGGTTATGAATTCAAACTCCTTTACCTCTGCAAGCACAGTTTTTATCCAGGCTGGCAATAGTTTGTTACTCAGGTCTTCGGCTTTCCCATGACCACAAGCTGACAATCCATGTACTATTGTACCTAGAGCTAAAGCAAAACTGTGGATCTGTAAGGTGAAAAAGACACATTAAAAAACAGATGTTCCAAAGGATTCTGGATTTTTTAAGTATTTATTACTGAAACATTACTTAAATATGTTATTCCACATAATTAGAAGTAGTATCTTTGTCTAAAATACTGGATGTTTTCAAGTATTTTCCTGTGTCAAGTAACATAGGATTTTCTGAGGTTAAGTACTGATCTCTGGCACACAGATTGCTCTGGAGCCTTTATTTTAGAGGAGACTTTCTGATATGAAGATGAAAAGTTGCAGCAAAGGTAGTTTGTACTGACTTTGTATTTTCCAGACAAACAATTGATTAGTGTAATAGCAAGCTTGGATTCAAACGGGTTGCCTTTTTATTTTTTTTCCCCTCGCTTTTTTTTCTGGCAAACACGTAACAAAAAGGAACATGCACTGAAATGTGAAGATTATTTTTTGCATTTTTAGAAAACACTAGGGATGAAACAGACACGCAAAGGAAGCTGTGGATGTGGTTATGATGCACTGTCTAGAGGCTAAGGGAGCGCAAAAATTCATAAGAACACAGTAGATGTGCTTCGCTAACAAGAAAAAGAACCTAAAGAAATATGTTACAAAAGAGACAAAAATTGGCAGGACATAGGGACTAAAGACATGAAGAACCTGAAAGTACAAACTTATGTTCTAGATGCAATGAAACATAAAATCTGTTTATATTTCACTGTCTGATATACACCCTAGGTGTTGCTATACACCCGTAGACAATGCATCAATAGATCAATAGGTAATTGCACAGTATATACAACATGCTCTATGTCAGTTAATGCTGAAAGTAGATCAATAGCCTTTTCTTGAAGTCACAGTCTGGGTAAAACAGTATCCAATATTAAATAGATATGGGAAAGACAGAACTACTGAAGCAAAGCTCAAACACTAAATTATATGACCTGCTGATTATTTTCCACTAAAGTCCGTAGCTTGTTCATGGCTTCCTCAGCCTCAGCTGCTTCTATGATTCCAACGCTGAAAGCAGAGACAGAGGAACAGGCCACAGAATAGGCAAGTACCTGATGAGAAAGATTATTTAATTCTGTCAACCAGTGTCTGATCAAATTAACAGTAGCAATGTGCACACAGAGCATGATAAAAACACCATGTCATTTTCAGTCTACGCTTTCAGATGTTTGTTCCCTCTCTGAAAGATTCTTAATTGATGCCAACATTAAACAAATACAACTAAAGCTTGGAAGTACTTCTGGTTTTATGCAGGTCAAACTCTTGAACTTCCACACAAATCTAGTTAAACTTCCCCACACAAGTATCTGATTGTTATTTACATGAGCATACACAGCATGTTGTGATCCCATCAGGGCTACAAGCAGGTCCACAAGGCCAGATGAGAATGATAGAATCATGGAATGGTTTGAGTTGGAATGGACCTTAAAGATCATCTGGTTCCAACCCTCTTGCCATGGGCAGGGACACCTCCCACTAGAGCAGGTTGCTCAAAGCCCCATCTAACCTGGCCTTGAATGTCTGCAGGGATGGGGCCTGCACTACCTCACTGGGCAACCTGGTCCAATGCCTCATCACCCTCATGGTGAAGATCTTCTTCCTAATGGCTAATGTAAATCTGCTCTGCTCTAGTTTAAAACCACTGCCCCTTGTCCTATCACTATCTGGCCTTGTAAACAGCCCTTCCCCAGCTTTCTTGTAGGACCCCTTCAGGTACTGGAAGGCCACTATAAAGTCTCCCTGCAGCCTTCTCTTTCTCCAGGCTGAACAACCCCAAGTCTCTCAGCTTGTCCTCACAGGAGATGTGCTCCAGCCCTTGGATCATTTTTGTGGCCCTCCTCTGGACCTGCTCAAGCAGTTCAGTGTCCTTCTTGTACTGAGGGCTCCAAAGCTGGACAGAGTACTCCATGTGAGCTCTCACCAGAGCAGAGGGGCACAATCACCTCCCTTGCCCTGCTGATCACACTTCTTTTGATGTAGCCCAGGATGCGGTTGGCCTTCTGGACTGCAGATGCACATTGCCAGCTCATGTTGAGCATTTCATCATCCGACATCCCCAAGTTCTTCTCCTCAGGGCTGTTCTCCAGCCATTCTCTTCCCAGCCTGTATTTGTACTTGGGATTGCCCCTATCCAGGTGTAGGATGTTGCACTTGGCCTTGTTGAACTTCATGAGGTTGGCTCTTGATGCAGCAGGCCTAAGTTACCTCTCTAGTACAAGATTATATCCCAGTATTTATAGCTCTGAAAGAGCCTCGTGTGCATCTCAAATACAGTAGTATTCATCCTAGGGTGGCAACCAAGTTTTACTCATGTAATTAGCTGTACAATAATTCCTTACAGAGATTTTAATTGAAAAGGGTAGGTTTTGCTTCTCAAACAAAACCATCTCATCATGTGAAATAGATGCTGCCTTTCATCTCAGAAGCTGCTGTACTAAACCCAGTTTAAGTTCAGTAAAGCACTTTGAGATATCTGGGGAGAGATAAATGATTTCATAGCTGAAAGTCATTTTAATGCATGAACCATAAAACACAAAAGGCTAATCCCCAAGACATACGTACTGCCAAAAAAATGAACTGCATAAAAGAAGACCTTTAATAAAGAGCTTTCACAGCAATACCAAGAGAGGAAAGACAATATCACCGATTTCTGCTACCTCCGTTAGAAAAAACAGAGGATTATGCAACTCAGCTGATCGGCTGCTGAAAGCTACACACATCAGATACAAGGTTGTTCTTTTGTGCAAACCACCTGTTTATTCAGAATCCTGTTTTCTGTTGTGCATTCTGCCCATTTCATCACTTTTCCTTCTCAACTTTTAGCTCAACAAGGTTATAGACTTAGTGCATGGACGACATGAAAACTTACAGGACATATCTTCACAAAATAAACTGAAATGCATGCTCAAACTTAGCAGAGCTCAGTTTAAGTATACAGTTACAGTCTTCAATATACAGTTACAGAGAGAATAGTAAATGGGGCCATAGCGGCACTCACAAGTGTGAGGTGTCACTGCTAGTGACAGCAGCTTTCAAAGAAGGAAACAGAAGACATATTGAAGGAGGAAGTATTAGCATTAAGGTCCTCTCTGAGAGTAACTTGCTGTCTGCCTTCTAGTAGATCAGATGAGGAATAAACAACTGTATATGAGAGAGACTCATCCATAGTTACTCAGGACCCAACTTTCAAAAATTTAATTTGAGGTTAAGGAATTAAAGAAGCACTTTAAAGAATAGTGTCTGTTCTCTTTTCAGACAGTTTCTTAATGTTTGTGCAGCATTGCACAGCAGTAAGGTGGTATTCTTATTCTTCTTATGATATTATTGTTGTTGTTGTTATTTCAGCAGATATAAAACCATATATTGTGAAAGAAGTAACAGGAACCAAGCATTCCAGTACTACAGATACAAAGCTCCAGGAGAAAGTCCATAGTCATTAAAGGAAGGAAACAAGTTAAAAGAAGATTTAAAATTTTAATAAAATAGGTCATACCTCCTGGACACATCTGCTTTGGTCCTCACTACTGTCCAGGTACTTGCAGAGTTTTCGCAGTGAAGTGGAAACATGCACTCGTGATTCTGTTTGGCTACTGTGACTCATAAATGAAAGAACAAGTCCTACTCCCAAAATACATCCAGTGCTTAAAGAGAAAACAGAAGGAAAAGGTTTAAGTATGCTTTGGCTGCTCTGAACTCTCCCTCTGCCCCAACAAAAAGACCTCTTGGCCTTGCCTCATACCTAGTACTGTGGAAAATCACTTACCACAGTCAATTTTATAAGTGTTTTTCATTTCACATATAGGTGATGCTTTTTGAGAGAGGCAGAATAAAAGGAGAGCTTAAGGAAAAAAAGTGCATTTAAAATAATAAATCCTAAACATACAGTCTCATTATTCTTTCTGCCCTTGAAGAACCAATAACACAATCAACAGACACATGAACTAGTATGCTCAATATTTCTCCAATATTTACTCTTACGGATGCAAGCTAGTTCTGCCATGCAATAACTTTATACAAAAAGCCGTATCTGCAATGGTCTTGTAGAATTCATATTCAATATAGGGAATGTACCAAGGCAGGCCAAAAAACTCTACTGCCCCTTGATCCTCTCAAAATATTTTCCCACGCAAACCTTTCAAAAGGTCAGATTTAACCCAATCTTCAACATATGCTTTTCTTTGTTTGCAAGAAGGTGGGAGGGGTGAAGCAAAACATCCCAGTACAGAGACCAGGGGACCATAGGCACTGCTATATTTGTTAGCTGTATGTTGCACTGTTACAACTGGAACCCAGCCTTTGATTACATTTTATTCTTTTTTTCCCAGTACATTGAGGTTGATCTGACAAAAATCTATTGAATATAATCTACATGAATAACTGCAAAAGTTAACAACCATAAATGTGCATGCTTGCTGTGCCTATGCTCTATTTAAGTCAGGCTTCAGAGAGAAAATGAGCTCTTGTATAGCTTCTGTAATCAGTAAGTCTGACAAAACCTAGTAGCATAAAGAACTGATTAAATCACTTGTCATGCACATATTCCATACATTTGTATACTGAAAAATGGTGAATCAATGTATTTTTAAAACATACTTATTTCAGTTTCTGTCTAATGTAAGGGCAGGTTTAAGGTCCACTGACAGATCTCTTGATAATGTCTTGAGGGCATTCCATTTAAAATGAGTAACTGCAAAGCTTGTAAAGCTCTGCAATCTATGAAACTCTGTTTCAGCTAAAATCTGAAGAAGCATCATATTAACATCCTTAACCATCTGAAATGTTTTTCCCCCTTTAAAAGATAATGACTTTGACTTTTAGTTGTTTGGGTTTTTTTTAATTCTGTGTGGTTACAATAGGTAAAAGTACTGATTTACAAGCATTATTCTCACAGTGATCTCTTCTGAGAGGAAATTTTAAGTTTAGAGTCTTTTATGCAATTTACACAGACATAGAAACTCTTTTGGAACATAAAAGGATTCTTGCCAAGCAAAAGCACTAGGTCAGGGGAAGATTTGTATGGCTTATTGAAAACAACTGGTTTTTTCATTCCTCTTAACTCTCCCCTCATTCCCCCCTCAATTTGAAAAAAGAGAATTCTCCTACGTAAGTGAAGAAAATTATATACAAAACCAACATTGCTATCAAGGCTGACATGATCAGTTAGGCGCAGTTGTGCTAGTTCCAGTTTGCATAGCACGCACACTGATAAACCACTTTCTGATCTAGATGCACAAGGCAGAAAAACAAACCAAAACAAAAAATTCAGCAAAACCCTCTCTTTTCCAGTAACGTCCTGCAGCCTGTGAGATGTCTCACTTAACACTCTGGAGAAGCATGTCACTGAGCAGAGAGGCACATTTTCTAAAACAAGCAGGAGGCACGCCACATCTCACAAGGTTGCTGCTGCACAGCAGGGTCTGGGGGGCAGCAGGGTGCGGAGCTGGGGGCGGCAGGATGCTGGCGGGGACAGTCCCTGCATTCCACTAGGGGTAGCATGAGCCCTCCCTGGTCCAGTACCAGAGTCTTCCCACCCGCACGTAACCTCAGAGCAGCCACAGGAGAGGGTACGATTAGTGCTGGCATTCAGAAAAAAGGGACCTCCATTCTCCCATGTCTGTACTGCAAATATACCTAAAAAAACTTCCAACCTATTTTGATGGAAAAAGGGGATTGCCAGTTCAGCATGGGTGAACTGCTGATGAAAATGGCAGTGTTACAATCCCATTCCACAGCTGCCTGTGCCTATCATACTGGATGCAAAGGCTGGAAAGGCCTTTTCTTTGGAATAGCAGTTTAAAAGTGGACAAACACCAAACCTGGACAAGTCTGCAACATTCACAGCTTTGAATCACTTCTTTCCTCACAAACAATGCTCACACTAGACACCAACTTAACATTAACCTTTAAAAAATGTAGCTGTCACGCCCAACATAAAAAAACTACCCACCCTTCAATCTTTCCTCTCCTGCTTGCCATGGTTTCGTATTCTTCTGGCAACCTCTTGCTGCCAGAGAAGTTTAGTTTGGTTTTTCCATGAGGCATTTATCTACAGTTAACAGGCTGTGCAAACAAGCAATAACAGCTGAGACAACGTGACGCAGCTGGTACAGCCCCCTGTGCACCACGTGCCTCACCCTGGGCCACTCAAGAGGCAACCCAAATCCTGAGGATGTTATACAGTTTCACAGTTCAATGGTGTGAAATTGTGACCCCTCACAGCTTTTCAGAAGGTCCAGTGGAGAAGGTGAATGCAGAAGCAAATAGGAATTAGTGATCTGTTTCCTTTGCACATGGAAGAGGTCGGCAAAACAATGTTCAAAACAAAATAAAACCGTATGCACCCACACTGAGGCACTGAAGATGCTGCAATTCCTCCCTTGGTTTGAAAGGAAAATGACTGCTGTGGAAGACACATACTAACGTGTTATGCTAGTTATGTTAGTTGTTTAATGGCAACTGACATATGTGTTTTATTGTTCAGTTATTCCAGCTTTGCCAATACTAGTAACTAGTAACCTTTTGATAATTTTTTTGCTCTGCTGGTGGGCTGCTCCTCTCTTTGGGACACCTGAGGCATAACCTCAGTATGTTAAATGAAATACATTTGCTTTAATCAGTATTCAACATGCCATTTATAGCTGTCAAATTAACAGCCTGGCTCTCTCAGATAAATAAGCCATGTGAGGCAGCTGCTCCAGGAGCTCACAATGTATTACACACACATGCACATTCCAATCAGGCTCCACTGCATTGAACACCTTAGCAACCACCCAACAGCACCAAGGAAGGACTTTCAAACACATCTTTCATTAATGAACATGTGCAACATGAGCAACCCTGCTCCTAGAACTGCTGGTTACCTTCCCACTGCCTGTGAACAAGACTGTGTGGTTCTCTATGTGTGGGTTGGCAGGGATTAGCAGTGGAATGCAGGAAAAACACCAATAAAACTGGAACAAATTCATGGGAGGCTACTGAGGAAGCGAGGCTGGAGCCCTTGCCCTAAGAACAGAAGCTGTGGAACCACTGATGGTTCATCTGTAAGAAGGGTGGCTTTGGGAACACCCAACAGCATCTCCAGCACTGACAGGAAAGGACTGATGAGAGCTGGGCTTCTGCCTGGTGGCAGACCAAAAGACAGCAGGTACAAACTGAAACATCAGATGATCACATAGAGAAAAGTGGAGCTAGGGCCCAGGGATGTGCTGTCTTCAGTCTTGGGGGTTTCAAACCCGGAGTGTAAAGCCTTGGGCAATGTAGCCCAAATCTATGCCTCAGTTTGTTTTGAGGAGGAATGTGGACCTCTGAAGGTCCTTGCCAGTCTGCACAAGCTAGAGACTCCATGGGATTACTTAGAACAGGCTGTCCCGTTGTCCTATTCTTATACTCTTCTGAGTAGAATTAAGAAATAAAAGCATGAATCAAAAAGGTGGAGCTCAAATAAAACAATATTATCAACAGTAATGAAGGAAACTCACTTGTACTCTAGACTAATGTCAAAGCAGCAGTCTTCCAGCACATCCTGGGACTTCATTAAGACTAAGTTCATCTGTTGAGCGGGTACCTCACTACAAAAATAAAACATAATAAAAAATAAAATAAAATAATTAAAATAAAACAGAAACAAAATACCCCAAAACACAGCTCTGCTCTTTATATCATATAGGATATTAAATCTCCTGCTAAGACTGAACATACCAGTAAAAAGAGTTCTTTTCTTGCTCTAACAGGTTCTCATATTAGTTTGCAAGCAATAACTATGACTGGTCATTTGTGTCACATTCATATAGACACACTCATATACAATAATAAAAAACACATTCAAACCTTAAATAGCAACCATTATTGCTACAACACCCAGATAGAAACCTAGCACCTAGGATTTGTAAAACATGCCTGACAGTATGAGAAAGATAAAACATGATCTCAGCTAGACCTGTAACTATTTATAAGCTGAAAATTAATGACATTTTAAGATATTAGCTCTGTAAATTTCTCTTTTCATCTCTTTGCCTAACTTATTAATGAAAAAGGAAGCATTTACATCTCACCCCAAAATATGTCATAGAGACTCCCTTCTTACAAAACATGTACATAGTTTTCTTAATGATCAGGACACCTTAATATAAACTAATTCTATGATTTGATATTAGTTATAGCTACATCCCTACTAGTACTGCTGCTGTTGCAAGCCAATGCTTGGAAAAATGTGTGAGATTAAGCTTTGAACTTATGCAGGGTGGTGGAAGAGTAAAAACTGCTATATTTCGTAAGAAACTTTTAGATAAGTTTATTAATTTCAACTCTCCTTGCCAAACAAACAAAACCCAAAAATCCAAAATAAAGATTCACATTCACCAAAATACCAAGCTGATCTAGCTAAATTTAAGAGCCTTTTACTGCTTGTGTGTAGCTCAGTTGTCACCACTGACTAATCATCCAGAGATAGTCCATCTCCAAATTATGTGGCTGAGTCAGAGGCAGCAAGACATCAAGACACAAAAGCATGAAGATTAGCACAGAGCAGCGCTGCAGAGTGTTTCAGAAAAGGTAGATGTGTCAGAAACATTAGCTTCACTGAGCAAATTAACAACTAACAGCCAAATCTGTTTGATACCTGTGCTTGGGCACCAATTAAACATTTATTGTGGGTATACCGGCAGAGAAAATCTCTAGTAGTCAAGAAGCTGGAGAAATATAAAGCCAAATCTACTTCTTAATTTCCCCGGAATCATCGGAAACTTGCAACTGAAGACAGCCCTTCTGTAAAGGAGGCATTTTCTACTAACGTCAGAAAATCTCTTTGCTGACAACATAGCTGTAACAGCACACCTCAAAGACAGCCCATTACATGGCTTCTGTTGTAGCTTCATCCTCATATGTGTAACTTGCAGGATGTAAGTGGACACTATCCAGAGTCCACAGCACCACTAAGAAAACAGCTCATGAGAACTGTGAATTATTTTACAGTTAAGTCACCTAGAGCAGTTAGTTCCCTTTATAAGCATATGTGTGGCTCTTCTAAGCTGACTGCTTTTCACAGGTTCCTTAGGATATTATGAAAATTAATCATTCATCCTGAAAGAATGGCAAAATATTCAGAATAGCACTTGGGAGTGTGGGGGGTGGTAGTGGTGGTGAAGATTGATAATAAAAGACATCTTCTAAGAAATGCTGTGAAGCCCTTCAAGAAACATTTGCCTCTGACTTGTACTTTTATTTCCTCATAACTTAAGGCCAAAAGCATGGAAAAGAAAGAAGTTATTTGCAAACCTGCATTACATATGATAATCCTTACCTGACTTTTTCTTCATACAAACGTGAGATAAACATCCCCAAACCAAGGCCCACATGGATTTGAACAGCTTGAGACTCATCAGCATTGGGTTTACCAGGCAACCTGTCAGTCAGCATGTTCAGGACCTCCTCAACCTTCTCTTTGCATGATACAATGAAAACTGGCACCAGGAGAGACAAAGCAGTGGCCGCACAGGAACGAGCTATAATACTAGCGGTATTTTCACCTGAATAGGACTTCTAGAAAAACAGAAAAAAGACTGTTTTTTCATTCCTTTCCATTTTAAAAGGTAAAATCCATACAGATACATCTACTTATAAAACAATGGGCTGTTTGAAAGTAATAACCTAATGTATATTTATCAGCTCCCACATGGAACTCTGAAATGTAAAAGAAAAAAAAAATCCCATCAGAGTGCAAGGCACTCCGCAAGAGAGTGATTTCTATTGTGTGCCCTAGAATTTTACAAGCATGAGATTTTAATTTTTTTATTTTTAAATAGAATGGATTTTAGAAGTGAAATATTGTCACATTGTTCCATCTCAAAACACCTTTTTAAGCAGCAGTATTTTCAAAGGCAGGAGTCACAGAACAATTTGGCAAGAATTGCTAGTGCCAATCAAGCAGCTGAATCTCCTTAGGTCTAATCAGTCTAGCTTTTATTTTACACTGCACTTGATTTTGTGATCAGTGATGACAGTGGTCACATGCTAGAGTGGACTCAGGTCTATCAGTAATTTTCACCTTTCTGATGCTAACATCTCATTACTGGACTAAACATAGCTCATGAATGCAGTAAATGAAGTTCCAGTTAGGAAACATTACAATACATTTGCATGCTTGTATTTGGCTTTGTATGACCCAATTTCCCTTATCACAAAATCACAGAATTATTAAGGTTGGAAGAGACTTCTAAGATCATCAAGTCCAACTGTCAACCCAACACCACCATGCCCACTAAACCATGTCCTGAAGTGCCACATCCACATGCTTCTTGAACAGCTCCAGGGATGGTGATTCCACCACTTCCCTGGGCAGCCTGTTCCAGTGCTTGACCACTCTTTCACAGTAAATAAGTTTTTCCTGATATCCATCTAACCCTCCCCCTGGCACACCTTGAGGCCATTTCCTCTGGTCCTATTGCTAGTTACAATGAAGAAGAGACCAACACCCATCTCACTCCAACCTCCTTTCATGAAGCTGTATAGAGCAATAAAGTCTCCCCTCATTCTCCAAACTAAACAATCCCAGCTCCCTCAGCCATTCCTCCTAACACCTGGTCTCCAGATCCCTCATCAGCTTCCTTGCCCTTCTCTGGACACGCTCCAGCGCCTCAATGTCCTTCTTGTAGAGGGGCCCAAAACTGAACACAGTACTCAAGATACAGCCTTACCAGTGCCAAGTACAAGAGCACAATCATTTCCCTACTCCTGTTGGCCATGCTATTCCTGATAGGAGTTAGGATGCCATTGGCCTTCTTGGCCACCTGGGCACACTGCTGGCTCATGTTCAGTCACTGTCGATCAGCACCACCAGGTCTTTTTTGGCCAGGCAGCTTTCCAGCCACTCTTCCCCAAGCCTGTAGCGCTTCATGGGGTTGTTGTGATCCAAGTGCAGGACCCAGCACTTGGCCTTGTTGAACCTCATACAATTAGCTTCAGACCATCGATCCAGTCTGTCTAGGTCTGTCTGCAGAGCCTTCCTACCCTCGAGAAGATGAACACTCCCACACAGTTTGGTGTCATCTGCAACTTACTGAGGGAGGACTCAATCCCCTCATCCAGACCATTTATAATGATATTAAACAAGACTGGCCCCAAAGCCGAGCCCTGGGGAATACCGCTTGTGAACACCTTCTGCATCCAGGACATGAAGAATCTCCAACCTGGTTGTTTTGACCACAGAGAGTCAAGAGTCAATACTTATTTATTAAGGTCTACACTAAGTTTTCAGTAAATTTCCAGGTCCTACTTAAGAACTGCCTGATACTTAATTTCAGGCTGGTTATCATATTAAAAGCACATATGATACAACTTGTGTTGCCTCCCAGGGGTCCAAGAGGTACTGTAAAATAAGAATCACTGGCTCCATAACTATTAGATTTCAAGTAAGAATGCATTTCAGAGCCCTAAGGAATGGTGTCAGAATCACTCGATTTCAACAGTATGGTCTAAGGAGAGTCTGTTAATGTTAGAAGGTTTTGTTTTGTATATACATGCTGAATAATCTAAGTTTGGAAGGGTTCGTTTGTTTTTAAAATTTCCTTCACTCATGTATCCCCACATGCGATTTTTACTGTTTTGGTAATGAAAGCAAAAATTTGAGGCAAACACAAGTATAAGCAGAAAAAATAATGAAAGAAAAAGAACAAAGCAAGAAAAGTTTTGATTCTCGTGTATTACAGCTACCACAGAGCAAACAGAACCAGGAAACTTCACACTAGGAATTCCAGGTATGAAATACAGATATATTCTCTAGTCTTTAACACACCACCACATACCTGGTAGAACCATGGGAAGACTTGACCTTTAGGTTGATAGCGGCTATTCACAATACTGAAGAGTGTCTCTGTGACCATAGAAATCCAGTGTTTTGTGGGAAGAAAGTCAGGTTCAGTCTGAAAAATCAAACACAAATATTGTTATTTTTTCTTAAATCAGGTCCTACCTGAACAGAAGCGGCTGATGTTCCAGTTACAATCCATCAGGAATGAGATTATTTTGTCATTCTTATGTACAGTAAGTAGCATGGTTTATTTGCCAATGCTGACCCTCCAGATGCTAGTTTTAATCAGCTACTATTCAGTGAAAGCAAAAATGGTAAGAAAAGAAGCTGGCTGGGTTTCAGTGTTCACTAGACCTCTAACTCTTCTGTTAAAACTAACAAATAAATGTGTTAGTCATTATGTTTCTTGTGAGAAGGTGTCTACACACTGACTGGTTTCATAGAGATCACACAGCAGCTACCAGATGGCATTCACAGAGCAGGGGGAAATTTGAACTTCAAAATGTGAAGTACTTCACGTCCACTTACCAGCCCCCCTGACACCTGGTAACAATGTTCCACTAAGAGTAGAGAATCTCTCTTTCAGCTTGACTCACCTCAGGCATCCCTTCAGTGTCTGAGGACAGGCTGCTTTCATACTTGGCTACAGCAACTGCAAGACCAGTTAAGGCAAAAATAGAGTTTCCTTTCACCACTGGGCTATCTCTGGATAGAAAAAGTCAAACCATTAAGAAGCGTAACAGAGATGCAGGCAACAAAACATGTATTTCAATGCAAGAAATTTATGCTACAGGTAGTCCAAGAGGGAGGGCCTATGCACCTAGTAACTTTACTGGGTTGTCTTTTAGCTCAGCAAAAGTCTTATCACATTTCATCTTCAGGAATTAGAGAAAGACTAGGGGACAGAAGTGTTTCAGTCTTTTTTCTTGTTTGTCTTTTATTTAAAAGTCTACCACACACAAAGTTGTATAAAAACAGAAGCCTGCTTCCACTATAATGAGGACTGCTACCCTGCAGAGCAAGTAGCATACACAGAAATGCACCAGCTGGACTTGGATAGCACCATCTCTACACATGACAACATAAAAATGCTCTTCAAATGGAATGTTAGATAGGTATTTGCCACTTCACTGCAACAGCACCTGTTGAGGAGGTTTAGCAGAGCAGCCATCACTGAAGTCTCAACTTAAAGAAAAAAGGCATGGAATTACTCCCCTATGCTATGAAAACATTAACATCATGGAAGATGACAGGTTTCAAAGAGTACTAACTTCTACCACAGTACACACCTTTCCTTTTAAGGAACTCAAGAAAAAAAAATCTGCCATCTACAAATAAGAGAGAGACTATAGCTTTGTTCAGTTTATGAAAAGATAGATGTTGACATTGCAGTCATTCCCAGAAAAACAAACTGCTATATAATTCTGCTGTAACTCTCTTAGTTGTTTTACAATAGCAGCCGAACAATACAAGTGTACTAGACCACTTCTAGTCTTCCAGTAGACCAGTACACAGTGTACTACATTTTTTGCACCAGTCTTCCATTTCGAAAAACTTCCTCAACTGTTGTGAGAGACTGAAAGAGTAAACGTATGTCTCAAACATTGTGGCATGACAGGTTCTGCATAACAAAAGACAGCTTCTGCATGTTCCTCTTAGCGATGATAAGAAAAGCAGTAAAGTTTAAAGTGTGGGGAAGCAGAAGGCGTCTGCCTGTTGAGGATGCGTTTGTGTGCCCAAGGATGGGCAGTTCTGTGTTGTCAGGCAGGACAACTCACCGTATATGGCCAGAGGTCATACAAAGTTAATTTGGGGATGGGGCTCATGACCATCACCACTCACAATGGTGCCTGCACAGCAGACTGAGAGTTACGTAAGTTCTCGAGAGCCTGGACTGCATAAAAGGCCGTGACTCAGGGAGCCTTGTGCGTGTCCACGACCAGAGCATCACCACATCTGTCCCTGCCATGGCGGGATCATGGCAGGACCCAAGGGGGTGGTATCTTTTCTTATCTTTTTCCTTTCCTGTCTCTCTTTTATCTTTACCTTCTTCTTATAAAGGCTTCCAGTAAGAATCCACATTGTCACCGTGTTGCATTTTCCAAGCTCAAGTTGTTCACCTTTTCCAGATTTAAGTAGTTTCTACATAAAATGTTTGATTGACTGCTTGGTGTCATTTCACCTTAATTTAACCCGAGGGGATCTGCAGAACCTTAGTTGCTCTCTGCAACAACTGTTGCTGTAAAAATACACTTACACTTCAAATTCAGACATTTGTTTCAGATCCAAAGATTGCATTTTCACAAAAAAAGTATTTTCTGGACTTCTGGTTTGCTTTTAAAAATAAGATACACAGGTCCTAGTGGAATGTCACTGGCCTCTCCTGTTTGGAACACAAACTATTTCCTTACAGAGATACCTACAAGTAATTACAACTAGGTGCTTAGTTAAATTTTTGAAATCTCCTTGTATCTTTTGCCTTAAATAATTTCCAAATCTATGTATAGAACTTTTGTTGTTGATCATTAACCCGTAAAAGGTTACATTTCATGATGTACCTCAAACATAAAGAAACTTTTAAATTTACACATTCATGAAAGCTGGATGCTTTTAATTTAGTGAAGGTAAAAATCATCATCCTAACAAGCCCCAGGAAGAAAAAGAGCACTGTCTTACTCTTTATTGAAAATATTGGGAAAAACACAGTATTTTCTTAAAATCAGTAAACACAAGAAGTTCTAGAGATGTGATCTAAGCATGGGAAAACCTCCTGCTGTTACCTAAACAAAATTCACCCCTTCCTCCCAAATTAGACAATGTCCCTACCCATATGTTCGCTAATGAACTTCTGTAACTAAAATCATAACTTTAAATCTGACACAGAGAATATGATATACTTAAAGATTATTATTTTGTTCCTCCTTTACTTTATCTCTTTCTACTACCTTATTTTAACACAGGTATTTATTGAGTAGCTAAAATATCAGACAGATCTTCCAAGTTCATTCTTCTTTAACTGACTCCTTCGAGATGGACTGACACGCAAAGAAATGGAACAGTTGGGAATATTTTACATATCTGAACAACAGTAGGTTAAAAAAGCAGAAAGTTCAGACCTTCATGGAAACTCTTAATTAAAATCACCAGAACTCTTAACTTGCAAATGTATTTCAAACTAGTCTTTTATACATTTACAAGAATACCAACGTTTAAACGGCCTGTGAGATTTCACTGTAATTCTTTCACTGATGACATCTTTATGACTTAAGATTAAGCACTTGTTCTTATAAGGATTCACTATTTCTGATACTTTTGCTTAACCTGGTGCAAGTGGCCAATTTCAGGTTAAGGGTAAAGCATAATAGGGAGCTATCTGCCAGCAGAGAGTAAAAGGAAGAAGTCAAACCACTTTAGCAGCCTATGAAGGAAGGTTAAGACACTTATTGCTGCCTGAAAGCTATGTGCTAATTCTAGTAGCAAATGAACAAGCCTGTCACAATCTGAAGACATGTAATTTCCTGCCTTTGGGCACATCTGGGCACAATAAAGACACTTTAACAGAAAGTGGGACAGTTTTGAAGAGCCCATACTCCACTAAAGACCAGTCACCTTCTAGATAAATGAAGCTACTTGAGGCAAACAGTCTGCTAGTTAAAAAAAGAATGAACTAACAATGCATATTGCACTGCCCAGGCTTTATGCAAAACAGGAGGCACTAGCCTTTCCTGAACAGCAGTCATATGCAATAATGAAACTGGCAGAAAACCAATTGCAGAAAATATTATCTTACAGCCTCTGCCACAAAAGAGAACTCATCTGTAAGAAATTAGCAATTCTTACTTGGAAGCACCTTTGATGACATCAGTCAACATATCTCTGACCCTGCAAGAGAAACAGAAAGAATTTACACCACGTTCATTATGCTATAAAACGAAGTCAGCTAACTTCTCCTTATGCTTTACACATGTTCATTCTAGGCTAACAATTATCTCATCTAGCTATCAGAAGATTTAGCACAATTTAATCACAAGCATTAAAACTGTAAAAGTGCTTACATACCACCCAACATTTCTGCATGCTCATGTGCACTACCAATGTTTTATAAAGGGTTCTTATATGACTTCTTACTGCTTTTTGTAGAATGCAGGTACATAAAATAGCCATAAATCTGTTCTTTGAGCCACTACACATAAGTTTCCAGGTCACTGTACTAGGTCGTAGCATAATAAAATCAGAATGTTTTACAATGGACAACCATAACAATTTATCCAAAACTTACTATTCTCGTGAAAACCACTATGGGCAGTTATGCTATTAGGCAGTATAGTAACCTGAATCCATTTAAATGAAAGCCATAGGAGTAGTTAGAATTTCTTACACATTACTGTACTTTATTTATAATGGGCTACTTCTCTGCATTTCCTTAGTTTTGTATTCATGTCAAGACAGAAGCAGATACTTCTTCCTCTAAATTAAGTTAGGGTCTTGAAGCACCAAACAGTTAAAGGGGAACAGGAAAAGACATGAAAGCTACTACCAGGCTCCTAGTTCACCTACTGGTTTAATTTCTCTACTGTTAAAGGGAATTCTGCTAATTTTTGTCATAGCTTACGTCAGTGTCATTTAGGAAATACAGAGCAGAAATTGGTTCAGGAGAAATGTACAAAAGTAGCATTGCTATAGGGATTCTTCTCACCTGGAAAATATTTTCTCCTTAAACCATATTAAAAGTGATAGGGCAGACCAACAACAGAAAATGGTGTCACTACTTCATAAAAATCTCTTCTACAACATCGTATCATTTTGGATTTTACTGTGAAACCCTCTAAATCTACAGTTAGCTGGAATAAAACAACAAACACAAATTTTGCATTCCCATTGAGTGGGACTTAGTAACACCTTTTTGACTGAAACAGGCAAAGAGCATTTTGGCTTGCTTTGTACATACTTTGCTCCAAACACACTTATGAACAAGCACAGAAAGAGGTATTTATACTGTCCATGGTTATGTAGTTCTTTCTGAACTCACACTTCCCATCTTGTTCCCCTGGCTATGCACATACGTGGCTAAATCCTGACAGACTGAGACACACTTCTCAGCTGACTGAAACAGAAGTAGTTGAGGATGCTCAGGGACATGGTTGAGAAGAGGGCATGGTAGAGTTAGTTAACAGTTGTACTAGATGATCACAGAATCACAGAACGTTAGGGA
>NW_010156826.1:0-1008 GCF_000695765.1 Mesitornis unicolor
TGCAGTATTGCACGGGGGGTCCCCGGCTCTGCTCACCCACTGCAGACCCCCAGGGTGTGGAGTGGGGATGGAGGGGGTCACACGCAGGCACACACAGCTAGGAAACACAGCCAGGATCCCGGCGACAGGACCCCAACCCTCCCACGGCCACGGGGCACAGAGGGGATCGGTGCTGGGGGTGGCGCTGCCACCGTCACGGCACCGGGCATGGGGCCTCCGTACCACATCCAGCCCCAGGCATGGGGACTCCACACCACCTAGCCCTGGAGCAGGGTCTGGGATGGGTTGGGACATGCCGTGGGGCTGCCCTGGCTCCAGTGGGGGTTAGGGGTAGAAGGGGGTGACACACAGGGGTGACAGGTAGCCCTGGCCACCAAGGACAAGGACAAGATGAGAGCCACCCTCTCCCACCCGCACGCCCCAGGACGGGGTTAGCAGCTGCTGACGACGAGAGAGGGGGAGGCAGAAAGGGAGCCTGACCCTCCCCGGGGCATCAGGAGCCCTATAATGCCACATTTGGGGGTGCTGGTCTCAGAACACCCAGTACCCATACCTGCTAGGGGATGCCAACACCACCCCAGTACTGCTGCAGGCACCAATGATGGGGGAGACCCAGGGTTACAGGATTTGGGGCTCCCCAGACCCTCCTGATGCTGGGGACCCTGCTGACAGTGGCCGGGCAGGACAGGGTCCCCTCCCCTCCCGCTGCCCCCCCATGCTCCCACTCTCTCGTGGTCACCCCAAGGAGTTAAGTGCGTGAGCAATGCACCCGGGATGGACACTGTACCCGCTCTAGCTCTCGAGGAGGTCCGCTGGAGGAGGAAGAGGAGGAGGAGGAGGAAGAGGACAGCACAGAGAAGTTCAAGGAAAGAAGGTAAGAAATCAGTCCAACATCAGCATCTCCCCATCTCCGGGTTGGCGGCGTGGGCTGGCGCAGGGGCACGGGCAGGGGTCCCAGGGGCTGCTGGGGCGCAGAGGGACGAGGAGGGGGACAGGAGAGGGCGGGGA
>NW_010156827.1:0-12205 GCF_000695765.1 Mesitornis unicolor
ACCTGGTCTGGGTGATCCTGCTCTGGCAGCGCAGTTGGACTGGGTGATCTGTCAAGGTCCCTTCCAAGTGTTCTGTGATTAGCAAGACCACAGGCAGCAGTTCAAGTGTTCATTTCCCTGTTTAGCACTTGTGAGTTCACATCTGGATAAAGCATCAAGCTTCAGGGTTCCCCACAACACAAGAGAGATATTGACAAATTGGAGAGAGTCCAGAGCCACCAAGATGGCTGAGGAACAGGGAGAGGTGACAGACAAGGAGAGGTGGGTTTGCTTAGCCTGGAGAATGAGAAGACCAAGGAGGGATCTAATGGCAGCCTTCCACTACCTAAAGAGGGGGGCAGGGAGCCACAAAGAAGATGGAGCCAGACCTTTCCCAGAGTAAAAAGCAAGAGGGAATAATCAGTTCAGTGCAGCAAGGGGAATTCTGATTGGAAATAAAGAGAAAAGAATTCATGAAGAGTGATTAAGTACTGGAACAGAGCCCCAGAGATGTTGTGGTAATCTCCATCCTTGGAAATTTCCAAAACTCTGATCTAACTTGGAAGATAGTCATTCTTTGAGCAGAGGTAGAACTAATGACCTTCCAAGGTCCCTTAGGACAAGGAAGCCCTGCAGCACAACTTGATTCTTGCTCACCTGGCCTGCATCCAGCCTTTTGGCCAAAGGGGCTTCACCTCTCCATCTAGGAAGGTCTTCACATAGTCCTCTAGAGACTGAGCCTTATTCTTGTCAAGGTCATAACCATCCAACTTAATCTTCACCAAGTGGCAAAGCAGCTCCCTGAAGAACAGGAAGATTTCAAATACAGTTACGCAGATTAGCTTTCCCCAGTTGGAGGTCATTCAGTTTATCCAGGGCTAGATAAATACGCCAAGCCTGTCTCTGCATAACACCTTGCTAATAAAACCAACCCTGCACTGCCGCCATAAGAAAAAGGAAGGGAAAGGCACGTTCCTCGCTCTGCGTGTGCACGCGCATCGATGTGCCAGGGGAGAAAAGCCTTGTTATCCCTTCCCATGTTAATAACCTGAAACACCAGAGGCAGTAAGCCAATGTCAGAATTACAGGTGTCATTAACAACCATAGAACTGAACCTCTCTGCAGACCTTCATGCTGAGAGGCAATGAGAAGGCAGGAAGCGAAGCCTGCTGTGTTGTAAATGAATTGGCCATCTACAGAGCAGCACCCCAATTTGTTACAGAATAAGATGAAAGAAACAGCATGATTTATTCTCATTTTATCTTTTGTCACTCTCCCCTTCACCCAGCACTTTGTCAAACCCCTGGCTGCCAGAGGCAGCAATCCCCATTAGCATTAACAGCTTTCACAACCACAAATCTGATCTTGTTAAGAGTCTAGTCTGTAGGATTTTAGCACTTCAGCCAACTTCGTTCTTTTCCCAAAGATCTGTTCTTCTCTTTTGGCCTCTGCAGAGGCTTCTTAGCACTTCTCTCAGAGCTGGTCTGTGTCTGAAATTAGCTTAGTTTTGCAATGCATATAAAGGTGAAATTTAATAAATGCAAAAGTGGCTTCCATAAACGGCACAGTCTGCTACAAACCTCCAAGCTATTACTACAGATGATCAGCACTTCTCTGAAAACAAGACAAATGCCAAAATGCTTCACGTCCAACTGCATAGAATAAGGCAAGTCACAGGTTCACTTAATACCTAAATGATGCAAACCTGATTTCATCATTCCATTGAAATTTCTTTCGTGGTCCTATGACGCGCTTCCCTCCCTTTTCTTCATCCTCATCATCATCAGAGCAAACTCGATCTCGCTGCTCTTTGTCCTTTTCCTCTTCCAGCATCCTAAAATGAAGACAGAGATAATGTGGAAGTCATTGACCCTAAGATTCAAATATAATAGGTATCTCTGAAGAACACTGTTTGGAAGTCTCAAGAGTCAATAACACATGCATGGGGAGAGGGCTTGCATCTCTTGCCTAGAGTGCAAGCTGAGGTAAGCGCTCAAGGTTAATAAATCTCCCAACAGTGTGTAACAGAGAACATGGGACTAATCCAGCCTGACTGTTCTCAGACTTTCATGTTCCTAAAAATCACACCCACACAGAAGTGAAACACTTCAGGCAAGTTCTGGTCCAATCAGTGCTGCTGTAGTTGGCACTGCCATAGATAGCAAAAAGAATGTACAGAGTTTAATTAGGCCAATTAATGCTCATCAGCAATTTTTGACTACAGGACAAAAATAGGTGGTAAACTTATGAAAGCAGCCTGCAGGTCACAAGGAGCCTGCTGAGAAGAGCTGCAGATGCATAACAAGCAAAAAGGGGCTTACTTGGCAAACTTGGTTTGAGTATGGGCTTGGCATTCATCCTGGTACTTGGCCATCTGCTCTGGCATGGCCCTTCCAATGGCTTCCTTTAGCTTCTGCAGAGGTTCCTTCAAGCGGCCACCCTAGAGCACAGCACAGAACAGACTTAAGTGCCAGCCAAGACAACCAAATCTGTCAGGTCAACACCTAGCAACTTCTAAACACACCCCACCAGATGTGGTGCCTGAACCGTGCTCAGTGGACGACATCACCACATTAGGTAGACAACAACTGTGGTTGTTGAGATCAGGAGTAACATGCACACAAGACAGGGCTGTGCTGCCAAATTCACTCACCTGCTCGTAGAGATAAAGCTTACGGGCACGCTTGACCAGAGTGTCCTTGCTGCAAGGCAAGAAAGCAGCCAGGTGGGCATACACTCCTGACCGGACCTGGCTGTTCAGCTCCCGGGTCTGCAGCTCTATGCTGAAGAACAAGACAAACAGCACTGACCAGGGACATGGCAGGGGTTCTCTAAGCAATATGAATACAACTCTGATTCAACCTAGAGAGCTTGGAAGCACAGAGAAAGGAACAGAACACAAGCCAAACTACATGGCAGTAGTTTAGATTTGAGAATCAACAGACTCAAGTCCTTTATCCTAAGCTATGCCTTTCATTCTAGTTTCAGAGTATCTGGAAAAGGAACAAAAGTATGTCAGCAGCCTCATTTATTCTGCAGTTCTTCCTGGCAACTGAAGCGCAGGAGTGTCAGGCAATGAAGCGAGAGGTACACACTGATTATGTCAGATAATATGGTGGTCTAACTCAGGATAATATAGAATCTAACTATATCCCTCAGGCTTGAACTTACTTCCCAGTGAGTAGGTTAGAGAGGTCACCATATACCAAACCCATCTACGCAGTTATATATAACTTCGGAGACCAGCTTTTTAAGCCATCTAACAGTGTAAATAATAAGTGTAAAAACCTCTAACTGATTCTATGGCAAAATCATACAATCTGTCTAAATATTTTCTGAATGTGGTTAAAGTTATCAGTTTAATGACACATTAGGACTGTTCATGCAGGCACTGGAATACTGAAAGGTGACAATCACCACTTGAAATGAGAGGGAAACAGACTCCCAAAAATCCCTTTGGCAATTCCCTTCAAGTGCTTTGGTAAACCTTAATGAAATTAAGTATTATTACAGCACAATGATCACAAAGCTGTGTGCATTCAGCAGACTTCTCCAGGCACTTGTAGAAGAATGAAGCAATTATCAACAGCTTCATGAAGCAACACTGGCATTCTATAACTGGGGGACTCGAAAACACACAGCAGTAATGGAGTTCCTCCAGTTTGCACAGAAAGCCTGTTGAACACAGCAGTCTTATCCCAGTTATAAAATATTCCATATAGCGTATAACTTAAATAGCCAAGAGCATGCTCAACATGTCTGATAGAGAGAGATTTACTGTTCCTGTATCAAGCTACAATCACAGGTCAAGTGACCAAATTTAAGTACATGGGTATCAAGCATCATCTTGATAACAGGAGGCCTGGATACATCCCCTCCAATATTCTCCTACCTCAGTTATACATCATATTTAAACTAAAAGCCATTTCTATGAGACTTTCACGTTATCCTAGGCATGGAGGACCTGCATATGGACACCCCCACAACTCCCACTAAACCTGCTCCTAAATTTACCAAAAATGGTCTGCCTAATATTCTCCTTTCCCACTCTTCTGTCCTGGTGGCACTTACTCCAGTATGATGTTGTTGATATCCTGAGTGAAGAATCTCTGTTTGCCTTCTCCTTCTGCAGCTCTGGCAGCCTGAAAAATCAGCAAATAACAAAAGTGACCATCAGTTCACACACACACAGAGGAACAAGCAATCAAGTGTTTTTTTTAACCACTTCAGAAATGCTGTAAAACAAGGCACAGTTTTATCCCACCAAACTCTGCACCAGTCTCCTGCTGTAGATGGGCTAAAAGCTGCCACAATGGATGGACAAAAGAGAGACTGGGTCCTCTCCTCTTACATGTCCTCAGTTCAAGTCCAACCCTGCCATTTGAACTAGTAAGACCATGCCCTGCCCACAGACCTTCCCATTCTGGATTCTCTTGTCCAGATGCACTAGTGTCAAGTGAACTGGAGTTACTACACTGGAGTGAAGATTCCTCTGTTTAATGGGGCAAAGGAGATGGCTTGGTGGCAACTGCCTTTCTTGGCATACTTCTCATAGGGAAAAGGGACAGTTCTAAAGCATGATTTTAACTTCACATTAGAGCTGTTAAATTTAATAAAATTAGCATAGAGCGAGCTTGTGTTTGAAACAAGAAAGATCATCCTAGCCATGTTTAGTGATGGTCAGGGATACTTATCACCAGGCTTTCTAGACCAATCTGGACACTAAACAAAGAAGCCAACAGAAAAAGCAGCAGCCACAGGGGACGTGTTATTTCCAGTCAACACCATGGAAAAAAATAAAAATCCTGTTCACCTCAACTATGACTGCAGCACACACAGCACTGCTCAAAAATCACACCCATGAAAAATATATCCAGCAGGAAAATAATTCCAAGAGATGCATGAGATAGTAAAATGTTACCAACAGCAATTTCAGTCTCTTCTGAGTGGGGATGTAAACAAAGATGGGATGCACCACAAGGTACCACATTGAGTTAGTGATAGCTTGGCTGGGAAAGGAGACCAGGAGAGAAGGGCATTATTTTGAAATCCCCTGATTTAACACTCCAAGTTTGAGGCTGGTAACTAATTAATTTATGCCCAGAAGGTACACATTCCTCTCTGTCAGCAGTAGGTCATAGACACCTGGTGATATCAAAGGAGAAGGTTCAGTACTAAACAGAGTCCCCAACACAAAAACGCTTTTAGGAAGGAGAGGGTTAAAGTCAAATAAGTCCAAGAAGAAAAGGCCTGTAGGTTCCATTGAACTTGGGAGATGTTCCCACCTGCTGGGATGGAAGAGACCTGGCTCTCAGAGGTACAGCATTCCAACCTGCAAGAGAGTTCACATCCCAGAACCGTAACTGACCCAGAGGCTTCAATTTATTAAATCTTGTATTTCTCCTCCTTGGTTTCTTTTCTTAACACAGAGTCCAGCAATAAGAGACACAGCAGCAGGAAAATCTGTGGGTAGTTGGCTATTACACTATCTTGCAGCAACATAATGATTAACATGGGAGCCTCTGCAATATTCTCCTTTAACTCAAATATAGTTCAGAAACAGCTGTTTCAGTGTTCTTTGCCTAAATAACCAATAGAAACATTCATGAAAAGCCCATTCTTTTCATCAGCTGTGGTGATACTTTCTTCAATTCCTCCTTCTCTTTCATCTGCTCATCACTAAACACACTTGAAATTTCTCAGCACAACAGTTATTTTAATATAAGTTTATCTTTAGTAACAGGAGTTAAGTAAGAGATGCTTAAGTAACAGGTGCTCTAAGTTGATGTGCCCCAGAAGGCAGCACACGCACCACCACAGAGGTCTAAGAGCACTGTTTACAACTTAAAATCAATGCTTAAAACCAACACTAGCAGGGGGAACAAAACATCTCAGCCTTTGCTGACAGTGACAGGCCTCAAACCAGAGAAGCCCCACAGCAAGTCTGAAAGTGTGCTTATGTGACTTGCCAGGAGAGAGATCCCTGACTAGCACTCAATTGCTTCCCTGCTTCTCCAAAACGTTTCTGAGAAGATGGGTGAGTCTGAGCCCAGCTGCAGGAGGAGCTACTGGTAAAAATATGTGAGATCACCCTTCTATAAATTAATATATTCCACTCCCAAAACAGTACCCCAACACTGAGATGTTAAAGATGGGCAAAGAAAATTGCCAGTGATGCAGCTCCAATGGAGATGCCAAATTGTACTTGTGCTTCAGTGAAGGCACCTGCCTGGGTAGGACATGAGAAATGGCTCTAACAAATCCTCAAGCCCCGTCTACAGGGCTTTTCACGACTTCTCACACAGTAGAGCACATAATGTTTTCCAGCTGCACCCACTTATTTTACATACAGAACACTGCATGCCACTTCACAGACACTGATCTGACCATCACAACACATTAAAACCATTATGGTGGAATTTGTCCTCATTAGTTCACATTTTAAGTTCATTCATGTTAAATTGACTTTGGAAATTACCTCTTGCATCAGGTCTGTACTTTGCCAAGAGAGGTAAAGAAGCCATGCTGACAGGTGTGATACTGAGTGTTATATTCAGTGTCAAAGTCCTTGGCCTTGCTATCTACTACCTGACATCTGGGCATTCAAGAAAGTAACCTGGCCATAAAAGAAAACTGGGTGACAGAAAGGTGTGATGCCAGGTGGCACTGCAAAACTCCCCCACTGGAGCATGCTCTCTCTCTGAGTGAAGCTACACAAACCCAGCAGCACTGTCCTCCCTTCTGTAATCACACAATCCTACTGCCCCACAATGGACTGCCATACCTGAGTCAGTTCTTTGATGCGTTTCTCCAAAGGGGCTGGCAAGCCTTCTGGGAGGGATGGCGGTTGCTTGAAATCCTGCTCCAAGCCCATCCCAATAGGATCACTCCCGTCCTCCACATCAGGAAAAGGACTCCCCTCTGGGGATTCACTGAGGAGCTGCTCCAGGTCTACGTCCGTTAATGAGTCCATAGCTGTTGCTGCCTGAAGCAGGTCATTATCACTGGTGTGGCCGAAGAGCGAGAGCAAAGGGTCAGACATCGCTTCTGCCTCCCTTGGGGCTGAAGGTTCTGCTGGTGAAGGAGTTGCCACTTTCTGCTCTTCATCTTTTTTCTTCTGAGCATCCTTCTCTTTCTGAAACTTCTTCAGCATCTCCTTGACACTAAGAGCACCGGAGTATTTCTTCTTCTTCTTCTCCTTACTCGCATTTAATGCTGTAAAGCTGTAAACAAAATACAGAGAAGGAAACTGAACTGAAATGAATACAAGATGAAGGGGAAGAGACAAGGATACCTTCACTCCAGTTCACTTCAGCCACATGCACCAATCCCCCTGGAAAGTCTTAGCCCATTAACCAATACACCAGGAAAAATATTCTATTGCTTCTTAGGGTCCTGCTGGCTGTTCAGATTGGAGAAGGTTGTCCTTCCTCACTGCAGAGGTGATGGAAGCTTAAATCCTCTCCACCAAGTTGTGCTCTTTTTTAGCTATGTGCATTACTCCAGCAAGGAAAACCTGGAGATACACAAACAACTAGTACAGAGGAACTGAGCAAGAGAGCTTCAGCATGACAGCAGATTGAAGTGTTTTGCCTATTAAAACCAGGACAACTAATTCCTTTTCCTTGTCTTCACACTCTCCAATATCCATTCCCATCATTAGTGCCTAAACAGAGCCCCAAGAATCACCAAGGTTTCAGCTACTTGTGCCCCTCTTTGCTCAGGCACTCTTGCAGAGGAGGTGTGCTCCTTCCCTCAACATCAGCTGTTTTTTTCTTGCACTTTAGAAGCAATGGGGTTTACCTGCTGATGTTTATGCAGCATGTGCTAAAGCCTGCCCTCCCCACTGCAACAGGTACTACTGCAGCATAACAAATGCCACCTGTAACCCTGAACCAAAGTGTTGAGCAGTGAGCCTTTCCTCCTCCTTACCCAGCTTTTGGGAACTTGGACTTTTTGGATTTCTTTTCCTTGTCATAAGAATCATCTTTCTTCTTTTTCTTCAGTTTTTCACCTCCATCTTTCAACTTCCGCTTCTGGAGAGGGTTAAAAACCAGTCACAATCAAAGTGTCTCCTACAATGTTCCCTGCACAGCCAGAGCCCTCTCCCAAGAATCTGAATCCTTCCCCACTAGACACATTAACCCAAACCCCAGACATCCATCTCCATGTTCTGGTACATGCTGTCTTCAACATTGCACAGTGCACCAAGCTTTTACACAAGAGATGATCCCATCAATAAAGGTGACAAGATGCCAAGTGCTCCCACTGTTTCCCCTTTTAGCCACCTTGCTTTGGCATTATGAAAATGAGTCTGTCTCCAACAGAGAGGAGAAGAGGAAATAATCAAGAAAGCTGGCTTACTGACCTTGGGACACTTCTTCTTCTTCTCTTTAACATAGTCGTCTTCAGAGTCAGATGCCTGCCGAAACTGCAGTGTTCCTGAGTTGATGTAAAACCCTCCATACTTTGTAGTTAGAGAAGCCGGAACAAGCTCATCATACTGGAAATAAAATAGAACAATCCATTAGCACTGTAAAATTTTTATTTTACTTTGTAGCTGAGCTGCTTGGAGGATGGAGTGGGACTTGGCTGTGGACATATTTGTTAACCAGCATTCTCCTGCCATGCAGCTGCCCCAGGAGCTCTCAATTCTCCAGCCCTGGCATGCTCCCAGCTTGCACCCAGTTCAGGTTCTCCCCAGGTGCTAGCTCAGCCCCCCAGCCTTTAACCACCCTCACACCTGCCCCACTACTCACTGCTTCAGAATTATCAATGAAGGAGTCAGATTCGTCGTATCCATACCCCATATCAATCAAGTCCTGAATACGGTCCTTTCTACGTTTCTTGCCACCCTAAACAATAGAAGATTGACAGTGTGTTCATCCTTCTTCTCCAGTTACCACAGGGATGGCCCGGATACAGGACACTGACATTGGCTCCAGTACAGAAAAAAGAATGAGAATTTTTTTGCTCCTAGCAGCAGCAGAACCAAACCAGCATTAACACATATCATTCTGTAATCTCGGGATATGGTCAATCCAGTTTCAAGCCTTGTCTCCTCTGCAACTAAAAATGGTGCAACCAAATGCAATTGAACATAAAAAAATAAAACATAATATAGTTTTATCGCCATCTGTGGAAGTAAAGTGAGAGGAAGAACAGAAAAGAAACAGGTAAGACAGATCAGCATCTCGTGCTACCTGGTGTATTACTGTCCTAAGGCAGCAGACTTACCAGAGCACCATACTTAGACTTAACAGATTACACCATGCCACAGTGACAAAGCCTAGAAATTAACTTTTGCTTAAGAGAATTAAATTTTATAAATTACAGTAAGTTATTTGCCACTACAAGTGAGAGTGTCATTCACTTTAGTCAGACTGTCATCTGATTTGAGAACGTATAACTATTTTCCAGGACCAAAACTCTGAGACAGGAAAAGAACACAGAAAACAGCACTTTCCAGGCAAAATAAAGGACTGCAGGAGAACAGGAATGTAAGAGCCAAGTACCATTAAATACAGCTGGTTGAGAGCTGAACAGCATTACCCATGCTCAGGAATGACGTAAGAGAAGAAAGAAAAACTTACATATTTTTCTTCAAACTTCCTAGCAAGAGCCTCCACTTTATGCCTTTCCTTTTCGTCATCATTAAAGGGATCAGTGGGTTCTTTCCTCTGTAGAAAGGAGATAAAAACAACAGAATCAATCCTGTCACGCCACCACCAAAACATCACACATTAAACCCATCACAACTGGAGCACCCAGGCAAAAGCTCAGACAAATCAACCTTTAGTACAGCACTGAGTACAGTGCTGTTTAATATCTTCATCAATGACATAGACAGTGGGATCGAGCACACCCTCAGCAAGTTTGTGGATGACATCAAGCTGAGCAGTGTGGCTGAGGCCTGAAGGACATGATGTCATCCAGAGGGACCTGGACAAGCTGGAGAATTGGGCCCATGTGAACTTCATGACATTCAACAACGTCAAGTGCAAGGTCCTGCACCCATGCAGCAGGGCCACCCCCAGTAGCCATACAGGCTAGGGGATGAAGGGATTGAGAGCAGCCCTGAGGAAAAGGAATTGAGGGTACTGGTGGATGAAAAGCTGAACATGAGCCAGCAGTGTGTACTCGCAGCCTAGAAAGTTAACTGTGTCCTGGGCTGCATCAAAAACAGCATGGCCAGCAGGCTGAGGGAGGGAATTCTGCTCCTCTGCTCTGGTCAGACCCCACCTGCAGCCCTGCATCCAGCTCTGGGGCCCCCAACATAAAAAGGGGTGAGTTCAGAAGAGACCACAAACATGATGAGGGGGCTGGAGCACCTCCCATGCGAGGTCAGGCTGAGAGAGATGGGGTTGTTCACCCTGGAGAAGAGAAGGCTCTGGAGAGACCTTACAGCAGCCTTCCAGTATTTAAAGGGGGCTTCTAAAAAACATGAGGAGGGACCTTTTAGTAGGGCCTGCAGCAGTAACACAAGGGGCAACGGCCTTAAACTAAAAGACGGAAGATTCAGACTACATATAGGGAAGGAATTTTTTTATGAGTGTGGTGAAACACTGGCACAGGTTGCCCAGAGAGGTGGCAGATGCCTCATCTCTGAAAACATTCAAACCCAGGTTGGATGGGGCTCTGAGCAACCTGGTCTAGTTGAGGATGTCCCTGCTCACTGCAGGGAGGTTGGACTGGACGGCCTTTATAGTTCCATTCCAACCTCAAATGATTCTGTGATTCTGAGGGTGTCTCTAGATTTCAGGTGCTCTCTCAGCTAGTTCTGTACCTGTCTCTGCTCCTCCTGACTCTCAAAATAAAACAAAAGCAATGTGAACCTTCAACTGACTGCTAAACAGTTCTGCAGAGCAACAGTAAAAAATAGTAGAATCCAATCAACTGTATTTTCATAGAAGAACATCCATAAGACAAAGTTCAGATACTACAATCTGCACCCTGTTATATCCTGAGAAATAGCTCTCAACAGGCAAACAGAATTGTCAGGCAACACCTGGAACCACCACATCCACCACACAGGAAGAGGTGCCAAGCACTAAGGTGGAAATATTCACAAGCAGTAGAGCAGGGTCCCCAAAACGATGCAGCCATGTATCATGGAAGCACCTACCCTTTTGATGCTCTTTGGAAAAAGAACTCCTATAGCTGCTAGCAAGCCAGGTACCAAAAATCATGCTAGACCAAGCAATTTCAAACTAAACAACCATTACATTCCATACTCTGCCATCAACACATCAACTTTCTGAGGTGAAATTCCAGCCAAGGTGAAAGAATGCAACAGTGTGCCCGGATACCAGAACCCCTGCCTAGATACCAGTTCCGCTGCCTGTAGGATGCCTCACCACTCTCCTTCCACCTCTAACACCTAACCAACTCGCAGAACAGAATTAAAACAGCAATACTGAAAAAGTCTTTGAAATCTTCAGATACGATATAGGTTTCCCACAGGTCACAAGGACACTTACCTTGTCTCCTGAAAAGCCACCTTTTACTTTCCCTTGACAACTCTTCAGAAGATCTGGGTAGAAAAATTCTGGACAACGTTTGTGATCTGGCTCAAAAAGAGTGAGTGTGATCCGAACGGCTGTCGCAGGCGGTTCAGAGTCCTGGGGCTGCTCTCCATCATCTTTCCGAGACCTCTTCAAGAAGCTGCTGCTCAGTGGACCGTGGAGAGTGGTGAATGAAACCCGGTGGGGCTCCGTCATGGCTACGGCCAACTCTTACCAGTCCTCATGGCATAGTTCCCATTCCATCAGAAAAGGCCTGAGCCAGCTGCACACATACTTCATTGGCTGGTTAGGGATAACTGAGGACGTTAGAAGTAGAACAAGTAATTTAATTTTGAAGTGTCGATGGGAAATGACAAAGGCCCGTGCTGCCAGTACTTGCTGCAAACATTAAAGAGAAAGAAAAAAAAGTCAATGCTCCAACCAGAATCCCCTCACACGTTGGCAGCCCCCCACGCTTTCCCTTCTGTCCACCCTGCAGTCTTTATCTTAATACCACATCGCTCCGTTTCCAAAGGCAGAAGGAAACGCTGCTATCCAGGAAACCGAGCGACTGCAGCAGACTTGGGACACGGCCCAGCAGCCCCGGGCAAAAACACCGGCCTGGGCTGCACCGCCCCGAGCCAGGGCTCCGCTCCGCCCGGTACTTCTCCCGCTACGCAGAGACCCGGGCACCCCCGGCCCGGGGAGCGCGCCCGCGTCCC
>NW_010156827.1:12308-12658 GCF_000695765.1 Mesitornis unicolor
GCCGAGGAGGGAGAGCGACACGCCGCTGGCCAGGCGGAGGCGGAGCGGCGGGGCCGTGCGGGGAAAGGGGCACAGCTACCCCACACTCACCACCACCACCGCTGCGGGACGCGGCCCCCACCAACTGACTCCGGGGCCGACTGCTAGCCCCGCTGTACGTCACATGCGGGGGGCGCTGCCCTCGCGCTCCGCACCCAATCAGCACCACCGCCGTAGTCACGCCTCGGAGGAACGATGCTCCAACGCCCGGCCAGGCTCACGTGACGAGAGGCGAACCTATCGCCGCCGCCGGTGCCGCCCTATCCCGGCAGCCCTTGCGCGGCGGCGGGAGGAAAGAGCAATATGGCGGG
>NW_010156828.1:0-445 GCF_000695765.1 Mesitornis unicolor
GCACTTCATCACTTGTGCAATAGGGAAAAACGTTTCCAGCTTCAAGTTGCAAACAGTGTAGCCTTGGAATTGGGAAACTCTGCTGGGTTTGAGTTTTCAGTTAGATCTCATAATAGGAATTTCCAGTCACATTCAGTTTTCATCTTATTTTTGTTTTACTTGGAAAAATTGTTTTAGGAGGGAATCGCCATGAAATATATCATGTCAAACTCAGGGATTTTCATTTGAGAGAAAGTATCCATAAGAAGTCAATAGGAAATCTGTAAAGGCTTATGTCAAATATAAGCCCAGGTTTAGATGTAAGTGCCTAGGCATTGCTTTTCCTGTATTCAAGAACAGCAAAACAAGCTGAAATACGATGAAGGGGATATTCTTGAAGATATCACTATTTTTAGAGGAGAGAAAAATGCTTCCTTCTACAGAAATGAAATTTTGACATTTAAGT
>NW_010156829.1:0-1861 GCF_000695765.1 Mesitornis unicolor
GCCCGGCTGGGTCGGGCATATCTCCGGTGTCCGGTTCGCCTGCGCCTTTGTTCTGTGTGCCCCAGGGGGTGGTGGCAGCCGGGTCCCCTCGGTGGAGTCGCTCTGAGTGTGCGGACCCAGCAGACCCACCCGAGCCGCGGCCAACAAGTGACACCCAAAGCGCCGGGGCAGGCACGCCCCGGGGTCTGGGCTCCTTCTGCTCCCGTGGTCTGCGCTGTCGCCACCAACAGCTCCGCTGCACGGTGCCTTTTGTGTGGAGATCGGTGACCTTCTTGGCATTGCCCTCTGCAACGTGGGAGCTCCCGTTCCTCCTCGGGGTGTTGTGGAGAAAAGTTGGCTTGGGGTAACAGCACAAAAGTTTGGGTGCCTCTGTTGTGAGAGCTTCTGGCGTCTCAAGGCACAGGCAGGAGGGAAAGGGGCACCTCCATTTACCCCTGGGCTTTGGCTGAGGGAGCCTGGATGACAAAGCTTCCTGCAATTGTTAGAGAGGGGTGGACCTCCTGGAGGTGCCTCCCCTTCCAGCAAGGGCTTGGTACCCAGACTCCTCCATGGAGCTGGTGACGATGGGGGCAACAGGGCATTATCTGGAGCTGTGGCACCCAGCCTTGCCTGGACACCAGGGCGCATGTGGGACTGCCTGGGTTTGTGGAGTGACGTGGTGGTACCTGGTACCCAGCTACAGCCACTGCAGTTTCACCTGACGTCCCCTGCACCGTGCGGGTGCTTTTGGACTTGGGTGCTGTGTTTTTGGTGTGGAATAGAACAGGGAGAGCTGGGAACGCCATGGTCTGCGGTCACATCCATTTCTGTGTCTGTCTTCCATCTTTGAGGAGCTCTCCTGGATGTGGCGAGGTGGGGGCGAGGGGCTGGCCACGATTTGGAGGCCCTCCTCTCTGGTGCCCATAGCACGGGTTCCTGTGCCTGATAGATCCGTGTCTCCTGCTGGAGGAGCGGGCTGTGACCTCCGTACCAGGGCAAGCCATGAGCTGGGAAGAGCTGGAGCAGGGAATCACCGTCTTCCCCACGGTTACCTGGCCTGCTCCAGCACCTTTTCCAGGCAGGTTCTCTTACCTGTCGGTGTTTACTCGTGCTCTTAAAATTAAAAAAGAGCAGTGCTTGAAAAGCGGCTCTCCTTCAGCTCGGCTGAACTTGGCTGGGACTGTGTTGTGTGCGAACGACCGTCCTTCGTGATGTGCAGCCTTTGAGCTGTGCGCGGAGCTTTCCTGGAAGGGGTGGGAGGATGAAGGCGCTGCCGTGGAGCATGCAGGGGTTGTGGGGCTGTGCAGAGGGGAGAGTCCTCCCTCCCCATGGGGGTCAGGGCCTGGTCTGTGGTGAGGGGCCATGCAGGCCATCCCTGCCCCACGGACGGGCCGTGTTCGGGTGGAGCCCTGTCCTGGACTGCCCCTGGGCTGCCCTTAGCTTGGAGATGAGGCCCTACGCTGCTGTATCTGCACTGGGATGACTTCAGGACACCCAGAAAATAATAGCAAGGCTGGGGCCATGCCTGGGAGGACGTTGGCTTCTCAAAATAGCATAGCAGTGTCTGTGGCCTTAGGGCAGAGTGCTGGTTGGATCCCTGGGGTTCCCTTCCCCACAGCCCCCCGGAGCTGTCTCTTTTACTGCTGGCAAGGACAGGTCCCTTTCCCCAGGCTGTGGAGCTGTCTGTGGGCAGCGCAGAGCTCCCCTGGCTCTGCAGAGCCAAATCCCCGCACAGGGCATCTTTCACCTCCGCAGCACGGACAGTGAGGCCGGGCCCGCGGCGCTGATGTGGGTCTGTGGAAGGCAGCAGGTGCTGTTGGACGCAGCGACAAACCCAAACCTGTCGGGTGGTTGGGGCGGCTCCTCCGCCCGCGGCAGGGCC
>NW_010156829.1:2239-3050 GCF_000695765.1 Mesitornis unicolor
GGGTGGCAGTGGGTTCTGTGGTCCTCCCATAGCCCTGTCCCTCGTTCTCTGGGAGGAAGCGAGAGTTTTCCTCAGAGGCTGCTGCTTCCTTGTCCTGTGAGCACCACACAGGGGTGAGGTTGAGGGGGCGGCTGGGTGTGCGGACAAACCAGTGACCGAGGAGCGCGTGGTGCCACGGGGTGAGCGCTCACCAGGTGCCCGTCACTGCTTCCATCAGCGTTTTCCAGCCCAGAGGTGGGCAGCGCATGGGCCTTGGTCTGGGAGTGAGCAGCCTGCGTGTCCCCTGCGCTTGGGGGTGAGCTCCCCCGTGGGAGTGCCCGTGTCCCCAGTCCTGTGCTGCAGGTCCAGAGTGACTCTGTGCTGCAGAGCTTTGACCCGCTGCAGAAACTCCTGTGGACCACGGCTGCTGGTGCAGGCTGAGCTCTTCCCAAAAGATGGATTTTGGCAGTTCCTGCCCAGATGTTTGTGCTGGTGGGAGAGCAGGATTTCCTCAGTGATTCCCCAGCCCTGGCATTGCAGGAAGTTGGGGTGGCTGTGGGGCAGTGGGGTGCTGCTGGGTGCCCTGGCTGCAGGGCTTGGCCCTGGTGGGTGCTGTGCAGGAAGGGTCAGGGCAAGTCATGCAGGTGAGCCCCGGGGACTCCTATCCCATGGCCTGGCCGGGTGGTGGTGCAGCTCTGGGAGCGCTTTTTGGACATCCACAGCCCCAGGGTTGGTGCAGGGGGTCCCTTTGTGGCCTGGCCCTGGCTGTGCTGTCACAGGGTGCTGGGGCAGGAGCTGTTACTGTGCCCCAACCTCAGCCATGGTGGCTCCC
>NW_010156829.1:3080-3618 GCF_000695765.1 Mesitornis unicolor
TTCGCTGCTTCCTGGCACCTCCCCTGCCTCTGCTGCTTCCGGGAGAGCCGGTGGCGTGGATGGGGCTGCCTGCGCTGTGTTCTGTGCCGTGTCCTGCACCATGGCTGGAAACAGCCGGGACATGGTGGGGGAGCAAGAGGGGATGCTCTCTTCTCCCACCTCACCAGGCCTTTGCACCGCGGAGGCACCTCCTGGGTGGGAGGGCATTGCCTGGGCGCTGGGTGGTCACAGAAGGACTGAATATGGGAAACCGATGCTCCTCCATCCTGGCTGGGAGGAGGAAGGTGTCTCGCTGTCCTCGTGTCTTCCTCTCGCCCCCATCGCATGTGGGGCTCGGGCAGCTCTTGGTGAGCTCCCAGACCCCTCAGCTGCTTCCTCTGGTGCTCCAGCTCCCCCCCGGGCCCAGCAGGGAAGGGAAGCTGGTGGTGCTGGGCAGCTGGTGCCCGTGGGTGGCGGCAGCGGGTAGGAGGGAGTCTGTCGAACTGCAAAGACGAGTTTTTCCGATCGGGAAGGGTGGGTCGCCGGCCGTGTTTGCGTG
>NW_010156829.1:3671-5720 GCF_000695765.1 Mesitornis unicolor
GCTCCCCAGCGTGTCCGGCCCGGGCCGCAGGCAGCCCGGGGAGCCGTGTCCTCCCGCCCCTGCGATGGGGTCTGATGGGGGACAGCCTGGGGTGCTTCTGAGAGAAACCCTCTGGTGTGGGCAGGCCTGGTTTGTGTCCCCTGCTCCTGGTTTGTAGCCCCTTTCCCCTCGACTTCTCTCCTTTTCTCTGCTTTCACCTGCAGCAGGGAGATCCCAGGGCCCCGCAGCTCCTCTCGGGTGCATACTGGGGAGGCAAATGGCGAAACCAGCTCTCCCTTGATCCCTGCACGATGTTTCCAGTGTCTGCCTTGGGAGGAAAGCCACTTCCCTCCTCTGCTCTCCTTCCTTCGTCAGCGAGTGGAGCCACCATCCAGGGTGGGCAGATGGGCTTGGGGAGCAGAGCAGCCTTGTGCTGTAGGGGGGACCTGTGGCTCGGTGTCCCCGGGAGCCCTGGGCACACCACAGTACTGGGTGGCCGTGTCTGTGTGCCCGGGGACCAGTGGAGCTGTGTGGGTGAGGTGTGCGAGAGGAGGTGGAGAGCGGCTGTGCACACTCAGCTGGTGCCTCCTGTGGGTAACAACCCCATCTCTAGGGCACGGTGGGCACAGCCATGTCCTCGTGGGGTCAGAAATCAGCATTGCCCACCCTCTGCCCGTGGGGTGCTCCAGCCCCGGACAGGACTGGGGTACCAAATGAGTGAGGAGTCCCCATCTGTACCCCCTGGAGGCAGGGTGCTCCCAGCTGGGTGTCATGGGTGCCCTCCTGGCTGTGCTGGTGGTGGTGCCTGTGCTGGTGTTTCTGGATGGTCCCAGTGCATCTGCGTGGGGGCCGGGGCGGCAGGGAGCGGCCCTTGGCAGGACGTTGTGTTTAGAAGCTTACGGGAAAGGGAAGTCACACTGTCGTCTCCCGTCTGACCAGGAAACGCAGGTTTCCTTCCCTTCAGCTCACGCAGGAGCCTGGGAAGCCGCTCTTCAGTGCAAGGGTTGGGGGAGCAGCAGCCAGCGAACAATTTGGGCAGGAGGGGGTCCCACCTTCCCTCTGAGCATGGCCTGGCCTGCTCACCCCCTCCTGTGTGAGCGCTGGCTCCTGCCTGGCCCGGGGCACCAAGGGGACTCGGCACTGTTGGGATCCTGCGCCCACCACAGGGCAGCAGCCCCTGCTCTCCCCAGCCCTGATTTGGTCCCTGGCTCCAGCCTGGCGCGTCTCCGTTGGCTTTCCTTCACCCACTCGTTCCTGCTCTTGGCAGGGCCCTCGAAGTCGTCTGTGAGCATGGCCGCATGCATGCAATTAGTGAGCAGGGCACCTGATGAGGTCATGTGGAATGGAGCTGGGGTTTTGGGCCTGGCCCTGGGTGGTTCGTGCTGTGACTCAGCCCCACGGCCGCCCTACCTGCGCGGGGAGGCTGGGCTGGCTGGGTGAGGGCAGGGCAGGGCAGGGGGTCCTGCTTTGGGCGGCTCCCTCGGGCCGTCCCTATGAGGGCGTCTTTTCTTAATCTCGGCAATTCCCTCCTTGCCGCTCCTGCGCCCATCGTGACTTCACCGCCTGTTTGCTCAGCCTGGCCAGGGGAGAGGCACCGGGGGCCTGGGCCCCCGTCCGTCTCCGTGCTCGTGGTGTGGCTCCTTGGTGACTGGAGGGCTCTGCAGGGCAGGCTGCCCTCCTGGGCTGGGCGCTTTTGGTGTGCGGTTCTCACTGTGCCTCCAGTCCCCGCGCCTTTGTGCACTGGTAAAAGCAGGGTAACTGGAGCTGTTGGGACCCGGCCTGGCTGCGGGTGTCGGGAGGGGAAATGATCTCGGGTGCCTTCCCTGGGAAGGGGGATGTGGGGCCGTGCTGAGGGCTCTGTGCTGGGGAAGGGGGCCCAAATCCGTGTGTCTGGGTGCCAGGCTGGCACTGACTCATCTTGCCACGCTGCTGGCAGGGGCCGTTTGGGGCAGCAGCAATCTGTGGGTGCTTGCACCCGATGGAGAAAGCTTCCTTTGATCCTGCGGGGAATGCTGGCACCGTCTGCGAGTTCTGTGCGGGGCACCTTCACTCCCGGCTGTGCCCTCATCC
>NW_010156830.1:0-310 GCF_000695765.1 Mesitornis unicolor
CTTTCCCGGTGTTTTCCCTCTCAGTGCTAACCGGGCTGGTGCTGCTCATCCCAGCCCTCGGACACAGCCGGGCCAGGCCCCGGCACCGTGCGTGTCCCTGTGCTTTGGGTGAAGATTTGCGCTGGAAGGATGTAAGAAAAGTGGTGTGCTGATGAGAACCGTGTTTCGATCTGGGAAGATTTGGGGTCACAGGTGATAACAAAGAAATAAAATGCTTTTGTGTCATCACACATCTGCAGCACTCCCAAATCAAATTTAGAAAATCAGAAATATAAGTGGGCAAAAATTGGAGACCCCTCCTGTTCCTACA
>NW_010156830.1:341-3507 GCF_000695765.1 Mesitornis unicolor
TACACGACCTCCATAGCTCAGCTCCCTTCGCCTCACCCACAGATCCCAGGCACAAGCCGCCTTCCCCACTCCTCCAGAGCCGGGCTCTTTCCTCAGCTCCAGGGACAGCATCAGCTGGCCTTGCCCAGCCAGATCTCTGAAAGCATGGATGGAGGCCAGTTATGTGAACATGGAGCAAATAGGGCTTTTTTAGAACTTCAGAGAAGGTTTTGTTGGAAGGAGCAGAAGAACTTTCTTACATTTGTTCCATTTGATACTGAATAACTTTTGGCTGCAGATTTCATAAATGAGTGGATATTGAGATTGACATTTGCTTTACCCCCCCAGAGGCCGGCCAGCTATTAAAAGGGAAAAGTGACTTTCCAGAAGCCACTTCCTGCCAGTGCTGATACATTGGGTTTCTCCTGGATCTGTGCTGATAAAACTTCAACTTAAAAAAGTGGAAGCAAGTGAGGTCCTGTATTTGAAGGCTACAAAGCCAAATGTACCTGCTTACTCACACTTCTCTTTATACCCACAGATGTGTCTGAAGAAGCGCTGCCAGATCTGGAGCCCTGATTTTCTATCAGGATTTTTTTTCTTTTCCAGGCAAAAGTGAACCCTCCCTCTTTTCGAGTGCTATTTCAGCTGGAGCCCAAGAACGTTATGACTTGTAGAAGCATCAGCCAAAGCTGGTTACAACTTGACAGCCCTGCCTTGGCAAACACCTGCCTCTGATGCATGCTGTCTTTGCAACAGATTGACCCGTGAATGCTCTTTGTATACTTTTTTACTTGTTTTATTGAGGATTAATTAGTGTTTGTATAGTGGCACAGTTGTCTTTGATACTTCGCAGACACAGCTGAAGGCAAAGGGCTGCATTCAGGCTGTGCTGTAATTTCCTAACTTCTGAGTTTTGGCCACTGTAACACATACCCTCAAAGAAACAACCGTTTCTGACTGATGTACTGGTTTTGACTGACAGATTTCAGTCTTGTGTTTAAGGAAGGAGAGAAGACGATGCAATATCAAAGCCAAACTCTATTACTTGAAGAATTATTTCAAGCCCCCTCTTGATCACTTCAGACTCTTCCACGTGCCATTAAATTCAGCAGAAAAAGTCTCACGGAGTGTGGACCTTTTGTGCCTTGGAGAACACCACCCCACATTATCATTCTGTGCTCTTCTCACTGGCTTAACCCTGCAGTGAATCATGCTGCTCCTCGTTCCAGCATACACAGCACTGCAGGCAGCCGCCAGGCTTTGTCAAACACAAGCACAGGTCCCAGCCCAAGGTGCTTGTTTTCAGATTATGCATTTCATAACTAGCTTGTAAAGCACTTTGAAGATACGACACTAAGTATTATTAAATGGTATTATTGGACAGGCATAGTGCAAGCAATTAATGGTAATACCATTAAAAGAAGGTGCGAGACACAAAGGTAGAATTAAGTCATATATGCCTACTGTATATCCAAATCTTCCGTCTGTTAATTACTCAGTACAGCCTGACACTCTGAAAATAAGCTTTTGTCTCTCTTTTTATACCCAGCCTTCCAGCTAGGAACTGCTATAGCCCTGTGCCTGAGCATTTACAAAACAAATACTAATGCCTTGTCAGGTGTATGGGTGCTGCTAGCAAGTGACTGCCGTGGATCAGCCTTTGTGGAAGGTGGAGAGCTGGAAGCCGTGTGCTCAAGGCTCACCTACTGCTCATGAGTGTCCAAAATGAGCTGTCTGGACAGATGCACAGGTCACTGTGCTGGCAATGGTGAAGGTAACCACGGTGGGGATGAGAAGTCTTCTCCATTCCCATATGCCTCCTGAGCAAATGTGCGATCAGTTCAGGAGTGTGTCTGGCCCCAACCCTTCCACACCACCCTGAACAGCAAACTCACAGAGCTAGATGCTGCAGGATGTCTCTTGTACAAGGCATCCAGGTATCTCGCACTTGCAGGTCCCATGTGGGTGAATGGCATCAGCTTCATGGTAGGACATCCCTTCCAGTCATGCAGGATTTGCACTACTCCATTCCAGCAATGGAGGCAGATCAAATTCCCCAAGTCCGCTGAATAAAGTGTTAACTCTGAAGGATACTGATGTCTGTGAAAACAAAGTTAGTTTGAATACTCCAAGTCATGTTTGCTCTGTAGTCTGCCAGACCAAACCTTTGGCCCGGTGACCCGCTTTTCCCTGCATGCAACCCCCTGTGCCGTGCTGGCACTGTGTGTGTGCAGGAGCTGGAGCTGGAGGCCAGGTGAAAGTTAGCCTGGAAGAACACTTTGTTTTCAGCTGTATTGTTCTCAGGATTTGATTGCAGTACGGACACACAAAACTGCCAGCAAAACTGAGGGGGCAGCAGGATCCAGCACAGAGACAGGAACACAGCACAAGCTGGAGCTGGGGACAGGACGACACAGCAAGAGAAGATGCGATCAGCACCGTGGCAGAAACGTCAGCCTTCGTGCCCAGCTGCTCTCTGCTCACCCCGTCCCTCACAGGGGAGAGAAGAATTGGGAAAGGGGAAGGAGGGCTGAGAGTAGAAACTCACCTTTGGACTTTCCTACCTTCCACGATGCTGGTGCAGCAATGCCAAGGAAATAAGGCTGCGGTTTTGCAGACATCGTTTTTGGTGGCAGTGCTTTGACGAAGCGGTTGGGTTATGCTCCCTCCGTTGTGCTGGTGCAGCTCTTTGTGCCGTTGTGTCATCAATCAGAGCAGGAGACTGCTTTAAAAAAGCAGCACCCTCAGTTATTTTTACCCTGGCTCAGTTCCCAGGCACGGTTCACCTCATCTCCACCAAGGTGCGAGAGGAGGAAGAGCACTGGAGTGGGGAAGTAGCCAGAAGCAGGCGAACAGGGGTCTGCCTAAATCCACAGCGCCCCTCAAAAATGCCCAGTGCCTTGGGGAGAGTTTCTCTTCAGCAATCCTGGGCTAACTTGTTTGTCAGAATTAGGAAGATCAAAAAAAGAGGAAAGAAAGGTTGCGTCCATGTGGGCACGTGCAGCATTTGCATACTATTTTCCTCTGAAAACATAAAAGAAACTCTGACTGTAATCATGTTAGAAATGCTCCCTTTCCCCCCTCCGTTTAATCTAAGCACTGTGTATGACACTGTCCCCAGCGTGTAAGACAGCAACCCAGCAGATGGCTTAGGCATGGACGCTGCCTTTACCACTGTTCCTGC
>NW_010156830.1:3518-29647 GCF_000695765.1 Mesitornis unicolor
TCAATGGAAACACGGAGCTGGTTAACGTTGCTTAAATGCTTTGTTAGGTCACAAGCTAATTTAAGGACAGAGAAGCACAGCTCCGAAAGAGAAAAATAGGTTAATAGCACTGAAGTCACAGCAAATCTGTAGGAAATCTCCTGAAATAGTTTCATAATTAGTAAATCTACACTTCTCGAAGTAAATATCCTCACCTTCCCTTCAGTTCCCTTTTTCCTCTGGTTTTGTCTGTGGACTATGGCTCCTGGCTAAAGACAGGACAAATTGAAGGCTTCTACACCTAAACTAGTGCCTGAGCATTATAGCAGCGTCCAGGAGCCTGCACCATGCATTTATATCTTCCTATAGAACACTGCATGGTTCAAGGGGGTAGCTGTCTTAAGGTAAGGTAACGACTGCAGAACACATATTTTGGTATGAACTCCCAGATTTTTCAGAGCAGAGGTGCCAGACTCTGCTCATATGGAGGCACAGCCCAGGTCAGTCTCCTGAGGACAGGCACCTGCAATCTGAACTGAGCAGGGCTCATTTTGCTCCATTTACAATCCAGGTGCTGTGCATTAATAAAGGTTTCCAGTCTACATTTTTCCACCTCCCAAAGTGCACCAGCTCCTTGGTTACAGGTGAGGTGGGTTTGTTATGCAGAGACATAACTTCAGGTTCCACCCAGAAAATTAAAAGTCAACGCTGAGCACCTGCAGCCCTCAGTGCCAGCTGAGAGGAGGTTTTTACTGCGGTACCTCCAACCTGTCCAAGTCCTGCTTCAGATACTGAAGTGCCTTTTTGGATCCCACTTGATGCCTCACATTCCTGATGGGCTTAGTGGGCTTAGGAGGCTGTGATTTAGCAGTCTGTTAGACTGATAAGAGACGGTCAAAGTCTTACAGACCTTTAGGAGTCTACAAGTAGACAGGCCACACTCGTAGACTCCAAAAGGTCCGTAGGACCTTGACATGGTCTTATCAGTGAACTCAGGCAAGGTTTTGGGCTCAGAATCCCCTTATCCTAAACCCAAAAGTTTTTCCACTCTTTTTACTTATGTTAGTCAGTCTAATAAAAATATTACGTCTTCCATCCTTAGACTGTTGCTGCTGTGTGACCAGTACACTGGTACTGCAGGGTATTTGTAAGAGCACTGTAACGAGCCTACAGTCAAGACCACACCAGTCCTATCATCAGCTTTACCCTCATGCTCCAGGGTTGGCTGGTGCCTCCCAAGCGCTCTGCATGCCACCAGCAGTTTGGTATCTCACTTTTGGTTCTATTTTTCAGAAGGTGGGTGAGAGAAACCTGCCAAGAAACACTGTGTTCAGCTGACCGTAGCAGAAGCCGTGGAAACACAGTGTAGTGGTCAAATGTCTGGTCTGGATTCAGGAACCTGCAGGACGTACAAGCAAATACCAGCAGCAGGGCAAGCGGCTTCTTTGCAAAATAGCTCCAAAGGGCCATCTGCAAGCTCCAGCTGCTTGTAAAGCAAAACTGGGCAGCAGAAGACACCCAAGGGCTTACACATCTTTAGTTCAATGGCCTCCTTTCACCCCTGAAGCCCTTTCTCTGAGGCTTGGACGAGACCTGCGGTAGTTTCCCTTTGAGCAGCCACTGTTTTAATCTCTTGATAGCCTTTTGCTTCCTCACCACCTCCAGGAAAAGGCCCAGTCTCTGTAGTTGCAGGTCTTGACAGCGAGTAACACACCCAGATGAGGACTGCAGAAACATCAGCACTTGCATCCTTCTCACACCTCTGTCATCAGGGTTAGGCACCCTTGGGCACTTCTCAGACAGCTGCAGTTTGATTGCCTCTGCTTCCACTGCAACTCCTACGTATCTTGGGTGGCTACAGCCCATTTTCAACCACGATTCAGTGGAGAACAAAAAAGAAGGAAGTGGGGCTAAGGCTTCTTTGGAAGCAGGATTTAGTAATCCAAATCACCACTTTTAAAAACCAGTGCCCTTGGGCCCCAGCCAGCCCTCAGCTCTGTCAACATCTTTACTGCCAACTTTACTAACGGTCACACAAATGTAAATCTGGTGTGAGAAGAGGATTAAGCCAATTCTGGTTTTATGTGTGCAGTGATACATAACGCAGAAAAGGGGAATTCAGGCTGCTATTGCATCTTCAAAATTTTGAAGGAAAAAAATGTAATTCCAGAAAATTTACCAGCCAGTGAAGTGTATACGCAGACAAGGTTTCTTCTAAGTCAGATGCTAAAAGCCTGTACCTTGCCAGATGCTGGCTGAAGTACATTAATTTTTTTCCTGCAAAATAAGATTAGCAACAGCAATTTTCCATGCATTCAAGTTCAGGATTTTGTCTGCAAGGGGATTAAAGCCCAGGCAAACACGAGCCTGCCTGGATACTGCCCTACTCCATGTACTGTTCTCACGGGGGGTGAGACCTGTGCAGGGGGCTAGTTCAGCATCCCACTAAAATGATTATTTCTTCACTGATGACTCAGTTGGCTGAGATTTGCAAGGACTGAGGGAATTAGATTAATGATTTCTAAAAATTTCAGCTGGATGTGGGTTCCTGACTCCCTTAGGCTGATATTTTCATACAAAAGGCTAGAAAGGGTTTTTTACTGTAACAATTCTGATTGGACTTCAGCTCTTGGGCTGGGCAGGTATTTTGGTTCCAGGTTTCTGGAGTCTTACAACATGGGTCAGATCTCTTAGCAGGACCACAATGTAAATACCACTAACTAATTGTGATTATTAACGGTGTAACTCCACTGAGCTGTTAGCAGAAAAACAGCTGAGCCGAATACGTATTTCAATTACAGATGCAGAATTATGCGTACTTCTGCACAAGCCTGAAAAGCAGACGATATTTAAAATGTCCTTCAGGGCAAGAGATGCAATTAACTTTTCATTACCTTTTTTATTTTCCAATTTATCTTGGTCTCTAGCTTGAATGTCTTGTTCAGTCCTTACCTGTACAAAGTTGCTGTTGTCTTAAGTGTAAGTTTTCCTGGGCGACTGTGACTTTTTTGGTCACAGGGGATAGGTAGGGACTCTAATGAGATATTGCCCTGTCCCTCGAAGGCACAACTGATAGAGTTTGCCAGAATGGGAATCCATCTCCCTGGCAGACGCTCGCATACGCTCCACCTCTCTGCTTAATTTTTCAGTCCTCCTGGTGAAAATCTCTTGCAGATCAGAAAGAGAAGTGGCACATGGAAGACAGACTGCAGTGACCTCTTGTTTTGGTATTTAGTGCTGTTTATTTTGGCATTGTGGATATATTTAGTAAACTGTCATCTGTTATAATTTCGTGTGGGGACAGCTCCAAGTTTTGAGAAACGTTCACTGTCCTGCATTGCCCTCAGTCCTTAAATTGCTCTTTCATTTACACACTGGTCTATTTTAAAAGCAGCGTTAGGGGACACGTCCTCTCCCTTAAACTCACCGTGAGGACCCTGAGCTGCCAAACACTTTGTGCAGCGGCTCAGCAGCTTTTAGCCAAGTCCCCTTCCCCCAAGCAAACAGTTCAGTTTGTATTTGTAACTTGTTTTCCTGAAACCAAGGGAAATGCATGCTGAGTAAGACACTGTTGTGTTCTCTGACGGTGTGACAGACTGTCCCTTGACTGTCCCCAGCCTCCCAGCGGTATTACCCTCCCTGCAACAACCCTGGCTATTTTTGACCATCGAAGTCCCGGTGCCAGGTGCTGGGGGACCTTCTGCTCCGTGGGAGCACATGTACCACCACTGTATGGCATGTGGGCAGCCACCAGCCATGTGTTAGCACTGGTCATAGTTTGCTTGCTCATCTGCTGCCCAGAGCTGACCTTGCTTGCAGTTTGTGGGGGAATAAAACAAACTTTATTTTGTGTTTAGCCTAAACACTGAACTGTCGGCAATCAGCAGTCACCTTCACATCTCAAAGGGAAGGAAAACAACAACAAAAAGAGCCCATAACAGCACAAAGCTGAGGCTAAATCAGACCCAGGGAGGAACCTGGCTCGGAGGCAGCTGGTCACATCTTGTACAGCCAGCTTTGGGCTTCCTCAGCCTCAGCGATAGCCCTCTGTCCCCTCTGCCAATCAGGGTTACTTCTCTCATTATCACTCCTAAATTGCTCCTGCCCCTGCAACAAATCCTGTCTCTCTTAGTCAGATACAAACTACCAAGGATGGGGCTTGGCATGCAGTGGGGATCTGAGCTGCCCCCTCCAGCTCTGGGCACCAGAGGAAGCTGCTGGACACCTCCCAGCTGCCACACATCCCTGGCCCTTATTCTGTAGAAATAAAGTAAATGCTTTCTCCAGATTTTAATTTCTGGAGAATATCTACTGATACGTAAGCCAGTGCAATACTTCATCATGTATCACCGTATAGTGCTTGCCTTGGAAAAAGCAAGGTCGAGGAAGTACACCTTGCAGACACGGCACGAATTTTGTGATGACGCCGGTTCTTCTGGGAGTTATTATTATTAGGGCTTGTAGTGTGTGAAATCCAGGACTCTCCTGTGGAAAAGGGGCATATCACTGCTCCCGGCAGAAAAAGGGTAAGAGGAGCCTGTGCACAGCCCTGGAGGTACCAGTGGTAATGCAGTTGTTATGGCCATCCATGCAGGAGCTTGTTCCTGCTGGTGGCAGGTGGAGGTTGGACCAGTTCAAGCCCAAGCTGATGGAACTGATGCTTAAGCCTCCTCGGGGTTTGGTAGGCAGGGAGCAAAATGACCCCAGTGAGTGACTGGAAGAAGACAAGAGGAGTCCCCAGTGGAGCAGAAGCTCACCAGATGAGCAGTAGGCCAAAGACGGGGGAAATGTGGGCGTAAAGAGCAATGAAGTCCTGGCAAAGCCAGGGCTCAGGTGGAGGGTGGCTGATGCAAGACCTTGCTGCTGCTCCAAGAGGTATTTCTGTCCTTCCCACCACCTCCAGCCGGATGGTCTTCACAGCTCCTCTGCGTCAGGACTGGTGCTTGTGGGAGCCATAAATCCCAGCTTAAATTAACCAATGCAGCTGCAGAACAGTCTGGAAGAAGGTGTGTAGTTGCTTTTCAGTTGGCTCACTGAAGCTAGTGTGGGGGTCCATGGTTGATGGATCAGAGAAGGGGGGAGTAGGCAGGGCATGGGCTGCAGCTTCTGGCAGCTCTGCCTTGTGGGTGAGCGTGAGCCAGTGTTTTGTTTAAGGTGATCTAAGTGAGGTGGTCACAGTAAGGTGATCCCATCCCAAGCCACTTCAGCTGTGCCTCCTCCTTCTGTCCTGCACCAGATGTAGTGATGAGAGGCCACCAGAGGAGTCAGTTCAACAGAAAACTATGAGGAAGCCTTTCTTTACAGAGAGAGTGGTCAAACACAGGCTTCCTAGAGAGGTGGTCAATGAGCCCTGTCTGTCAAGTGTTTACAAGGCATTTGGACAATGCCCTTAGCAAGATGCTTTAGCATTTTACTAGCCTTGAAGTGGTCAGGCAGTTGGACTAGGTGATGGTTGTAGGTCACTTCCAACTGAAAATATTCTGTTCTATTTTGCTTTTTCATGTAGGTACTTTCTGGGATGCTCACTGAACACATCCATCCCATGGTCATGTCATCACTAGATGCAATGCAAAGGGAATCTTAAGTGTGTGGTTTTGTGATGTGGTTGAGGCCATTAACCTGCCACAGCACCTGAGGGGTACAGTTGTGTCCCTGTTCCCCTCCCCATCGCACTCGTGGCTGGGCAGGACTGCAGCACTGGCACCGATGCTCACTGGCCACGCAGCAATCCCACCCCTCAGGGAGCTGAAGCAACCTACAGCTCATTGCAAAAAATAAAAATAGCTTCTGGCTGGGCTGGTTGAATGCCCTGACTCACCGTGTCAGCAAGCACCGAAGCAAGGGATTGGGGGAACTGGATTTGCTGGTGGTTTGATGACCTGAGACGTACCCTAAAGCCACCCCTCCAGCATGACCTTGCAGCAGAGCTGGACCAAAGCAAGACCTGCAGTGCCAGTCAGCGGGCAGAAACTGATGCTCGCAAGCAGATGCGCAGCTTACACTTCTGTAGCAAGATGCAGCGCTGGGCTCCAGATGTTCCACCAACCAAGACCAAAAAGCCAGGTCAAGGTCTCTCCAGGCAATGCAAAACAAGCTGCAGGCAGACGTGCGTGAACACGCTGTATTTCTGTAAAAGAAGACATCTTTTAGGACAAAACTCAACTCTTGCCAGTACAAGTGAAGGTAAGCTGGATGTGGGAGAGCATGTGCTTGTTGGAGCTATGAAACAACTCATCCGCAAGTGCCAGATGGGCCCCAGAGGAAGCCCTGTGTGACACAGAGATGCTGTTATTCCACTGCCACCATGGACTAAAACAAAATGTAAATCTCTCTCAAGTTCAAAGTATTACTCCGTGCTGTTTTAGTAACAAAGTTCACTGCATCATTTGGCTCTGTGCCTCTTACTCGCTTCAGGCAAGGCCAAAAGTGAAATGGGAATGGGGTAAGAGGCCAAAGCTGAAACGCAGAGAAGTTGCTCATAGCTGACGTTTCGTTGATGCCATTAAACCTTCATTTTCAGTGCTACTAATCCTTCATTTTCATGACAGCTTCAGAGATCCATTATAATTATAATTTAATGAAAAAGCTGAATCCAGAGATATAGCTGCAAAAGGGTAATTGCCTACTGTGCATTGTATTTAGAAAAGGCAATTAACAGCAGATTCCAGGGATGGATTGAAAAGATAAATTTTAACAATGACAGAGTTCAACAATCGGGAAATCTTAACTTAAAAAATCTATCTTTTTTTTGTTGTTTTACATTGGGTCTCCACAGTTATTTCCACTTTTAAAGAGTGATTTCAGTGACTGTTAGAACTGATTAGACGTACTAACCAGGAGGGTACCTGTAGCTTTTACTTATTCAAGTGAGTCTGTATCTTTTATTCAGATTAAGTTTCTTTTCAATAAAGCTGTTAGAAATGGTGAATGATGCTTTTTTTTTAAAAGAGGATTATTTTTCACTTAGGTTAGAGTTTACCTGAGTAAACAGGTGCTCTAAAATGTATTTTTACTGTATGAAATATCTTAACTGTCCTGAACACATACAGAAAAAGACATAGAACTAACTTTAAAAAATAAGTTAAAATTAACTGATTTATTAAAGAAAGGAGCATTTCCTGTAATGGGATTTGGACTTTTTTCTGGATTCCAAGATTTCAGAAGTGCTAGTTCTCATCCCCTGCTGTCTGCCTTTCTTAGGAAAGAGGAAGAAAACAACTTTTCCTGCTTTTTCAGTTGTCAGTCAGTTTCTTGAGTTATCCTTAACCAGGTAACTGAATAAACTGACAACACAAAATACTCCTTCTGCTCCTGCAGAGCAGGCTCTTGTCGAAGCCAGGACCCTGCCTCACGGCAGCGCTGGGTCCTGGAGCCTCAGACCAGAGCACCCTGTCAGGAAACGGGCGCCTCAACCTTTGGTGACTTTATAGCTACGTTAAACTGTGGCTGCTGTGGGTCACATTTAATTATAAACAGCCCTATTGCCAAAAAAGTAAATACAGTTCAACAACTCCAATGATCTTAGTGGTTTTTCAGAGAGTGGCGCCAAGAGCTGGGGCAGTAGGTGGGCTCCTGCTGACACACACCAGCATGGCAAATCCTCCCAGTGAAGTCAAAAGCACTCCGGTGCAAATCTCCTGTAGAAAGGGTTTTGTCCAGGTCCCAGCTGGGAGGGAAGCCTCCTCCCAGGCCTGTGGAAATGAGGGACCTTCATTAAATGCTTTTAATCAAACCTCAGGCGATTTGCAGAAGCAACGCTGACATCTAGCGGGGCAGCACATGATTCACGCTGCGGGGAAATCGCAATTAATGCTGCGGGCCAGCGGGGGATGAGTATTTGGGAGGGACTTTTCCAAGGAGGAATTGCTACCTCTCTTGCTAGTGGTTGGGAAAGCACCAACAGCGAACGTTTTAAAGTCAGTCCCAATGATCTGTAAATGTTACGTGACTCTGAGTTTCTGGGGGTGAGCTGGTACCCGGCGCTGAGACCAGCCCTGTTGTTTTTCACTGTTTTAAGCACCACAGAAACAAACTTTCTTGTTCCAGCCTTAAAACTGACACAGGTTAAAGCAGCAGGGGGGAGGCATCTCGCTGTTGAGCTGGACTCTGTGTTTTGCCCACGTTGTACTACAGAGATCAATGCTGCATGCTTACGTAAACACCAAATAGTGGCACATGCTACGTACTGCTCCTCTGCAGTCATGTCTCACGTTAGCTGTGAAAACCTGAGAAACGAGAATTTTTATGCCTGTAGTCCATGCCTCTCTCTGTGCTTTTAAAGGACGGTTTGCCAACAAGCTGGATCAAAGGAGAAGTTAAAGGAGGAGGTGGTTCTTTAGGACCCTGAAAAGGCAATAGCCCGTTATATAGTCCTGATAAGAAGAAAGATATCAAAGGGAATGATAACCTCTACTTTTTCCAGTCTAGAATTATAACAGACCTCTAATCATATGGGGCATATCTTCAGGCAATTTGTAGAAGAGAATGTCTAGTTTTTATAGACTTAAGGAAATTGCATAAAAAGAAGAAATTCCTATAGATGCAAAGAAAATTTACAAAACATGCCCTGTTATTTGACAAATTAAAAATTTAATCAAGATCTTAAACTATTAGTTCAGTTACACAGAAAGCTAAAGCATTCCTCAGTTTAGGCTTGTCCATTAAAACCTAACACTAACAGAGAACTGAGTTTGTTCAGGATTACTGTAGTGTTCAGCCTAAATCTCAAGGTAAATACTTGACTTACGTTTTCTGCTCTGGGAGTGCATTGAATAGGCGATAAAGCTTCTCCCCAGACAAAGGCCTTGTGTCTCACAATATCCCTTTAGCTGCTGCAGAAAGCTTGCAGACCCCGCATGGCTCCCTGCCTGACTTGGCGAGAGTGGCAGGACTTGGATGCAGAGGGATGCTGAATGCTCCTCATCCACACACTGCAGATGCCCACAGAAACACCGGAAAGCAGGAGAGCTTTTCTGAAGGCATTTCCACTGCAATTGCTTCTTTTAAAGCAAATTATCTTCACGAGCAGTTCCCAGCATCCTGTGTTCTTGTGGTTGTACAACTGGATTTTACCCTTTACATTTCCATGTTCTTCCCCACCCCCCTCAACTTTTGTTTGCCTTTGTAGTTCGGTGCTTTGTTAAAGCTTTATTGGTACTTTAACTTGAAACTCGGCAAAGCTGCTCACAGACAAAGCAAAGATGCAGCTGCTGGATGAGGACAAAAAGTAATCCCCGCAGCACCAAGTTGTGTTTGCTCAGGGCAGAGCCAAGTGGACTGCATGGAAACAGCAGTGCGTATCAAACAGGCAATCACACTGCATTTGAGTGCCTTATACTGTGCTCTTGTAGTCTCAAATGCCACATCAAGAGACTGAAAACCAATTTCCAGCATTGCCACTCTGGCCAGAACAGTACCAGTTTCTCAGACTCACCATATATGCTTATATGTTTATTTTCTCTTTTCAAACGCCCAGACAAAGCACACCCGTACTGTTCTTAGGGCTTACGGACAGCTGTAGATACACTCCCCTTTCTTCAACACAACTTGAGCTGCCCACACAGATAACTGAACCCATTGCTGAGACGTGGGAAATCTCCTCCACACTCTGCTCCAGGTGATTAAGCAGCAGTGCTCCTTTTTCACTTATTTACCAACAAGAGCTTATTTTCGTCCCCGATGTGTGCCCTTCTGGGCACAAGCCAGTGCAAAAAGAAGCAGGAAAGCAATGAAAGCAGAAGGGTTAATTTCCCAGTTGTGTATTCAGGGCTGTACAGAAAAGGGCAGATGTGCAGCCCCCAAGTTATGAGCTCCCTTTAATCTATTATTACCTAAGGCTCATTATGGATCAGTAACCTCTTACAGGTTATGCCTGTATTCTTGCTAACCTTGTCAAGCAGCACTTTACTCCAGGATTAGCACAACTGATTTGAACAGGCTCATTTGTGACCTTTTAAAACTTCCCACAAAAGGTGGGGGGTGTGATGCAGAAGTACCATGTGAAGTCTGCTGGGCTGTGTTACACAGGTTGGCCAAGCAGATAATCAGAAAAGGGTTCAAAAGCTGTGAGTCTTCATGACAGTGAGGGGATCTGAGGATGAATACTTGGTGTAAATGGCTGGGGAACTTGCCCTCTGGAAGGGCAGCCAAGAAACTCCACTGAAAAACCACACAGTGGAATGGTGACAGCTTGGTGTAAGAGGTTTTGGTGTATCCCCCCCCCCCCTTTGAAGTAAATAGGAGGCAGTTAGATTTCTACTGGCTACATTTTTTGGTGATAGAGGCAGGAAATGCATGTAAAGGAGGGATCTGCACTGGGGGAGAACAATTGCCGCAGAAAGAAGAAATAAATTAGTGTCTTCAGAGCAACACCGCATGACTTGGAGCAGGTCTCAGTGTGCACAAGCCAGTTGTGGGGTCAATTGTCCCTGCTCCCGCATCCTGACCTTGCTGGCTACCAAGCTCCACGCTGGCTGGGGCAATGCTGGTACTTCCAGGTATTTTCCTGTACATCTTGGTTCCTCCATTCTGAAGATGAAATTAATTTACCTAAAGAGGCTCCATCTTCACAGTCCCCTTCATTCATATCTGTCCCTTTCACAGCCAAGGGCTTTGCTGCGCCCCCTTTCCTGTACCGTGACTCCTTATACTGGAGTAGGCAGTGACAAGGGCTGCAAAATCCTCAGAGCTGGATGCACACGTTGCAGGCAGTCTGCAGTAAGGAGTGTTTGCTTGCACAATCCCCCTATTTCTAGCAGACATATATAAACCAGCTGTAGCTTGGCCTGGTGTCCCCTTCTCCCTCCCTCTGTCCCCACAAAATAACCAGCACAGGCTGAAGAATCCTGCAAGGTTTGGCTCTGCAGCGTGGGTATCTGCGTACGTGTATGAGTTAATCCCTCCATGTTTGGGAAACTCCCTGATCTGTGAGTTCACGGCTGAATCTGCAAATGAGAAAACACTATGGCTTGAGCAAAAAGCTGCTAAGACCTTGATGTTATGCAAACCAAGCCTCTAGTGTATGGGTTGTAACTTTGCGTTTTGACTATTTAGATAAGAACACCACCTATTCTATTACTCTTTACAAAGGCTCAGGCTTAATCATTGATGTGTCGCAAGGAGATACGCCTTCATTCTTGCAATAACTCTCCACTGCTTGCACTGAGATGAAGGGTCCCAAAGGAATGGAGCTGTTGTAATCATTTGCCAACTGCTCTCAGCCTTTCTTAAGAGGCAGAATTTCATGTGTCGATCATGCGCTGTCCTGATCTGCCTCACCCAGCAGCCTTTTGCTATGCGGGTGAATTTCTGTTTTGCCAGATTGGATGGCTTTCCCAAGCCTTTTCAAGAGATGTAGAAATCATCCTCAAGAAAGTAACCAGTGGGATCCAGAATGGAGATACAGCTTTGAACCAGTGCTCTTCCTTAGCTCTGCAAAGGCATTAAGTTGTGCTTCAAAGCCATGACATAATGAAGATTATTTAAAATTGATAGCACAAAAGCTTTATGGGCTCTCTTCTCTTTCTAGGCTCTGGATAGCTGGACTTACAGTGACTCCTGCATTTATTTGGACAGGTGGAAAGAAAGATGGGGCAAACTCATTCATGTTCTTTTAATTCTCTGAAACAGCTCTAAATGAGATTTTATTGTTTACATGTCATATACAAAACAGGCAATAATCCAATATAAAGTTTCACGGTGCTGTCCTTCAGAAAATTTCTTTGATATGTTTGTGGGTTTCCTGCTTGTATGTAATATACATTCCAGACTCCCACGAGTAATAACAAATAGCCCTTAGCGCATGCCACAGCACGGTGGCCCGGTATGAGAACAAATCTTTCCTTGGAATTCAGAGGTACCTGCTCCCGCTTGACACCATTTCTCTGTACCACCAGGTGGCTTTTCCAACCAGTAGTCTGTATCTTTTTCTTCAAAGTCACTACAAGTGCAATGAATCTGCTTGTAAGTGCAACCATCAAACTGGCTGAAAAGAGAGAAGGAAGCGAAGACACCATCCTGCAGGTGAACTCTTAAACTCCCCATATGTTTGCAGTGAAATCTTTACAGATCCCTTGTCTGTCCTTTTAACGTTTTAGGTCAGTTACAGTTAGCTAGCTTACTTCTGGATTTTGAGTAGCACAAGATAACGTGCTCAGATGTATTTCTGTACAGCTATAAAACTTTGCAAAGTAATGCACGTGTCTCATTTTATGATAAACATTTTTGTAGTTCATCAGAATAAACCAACCAGTAACACAGAAAAAGGATTTGTACTATTTAATGAAATGCATTGTCTCACCGTGTTCTCAGGAAAAGTAAATCCAGGTTTGCCTTTTCAGATATTTTACTCTGTTTTTTACTTAACTAACTTTTTAACTACAGCTCTTTACTCACATCTAACCACCACAAATGTCTGGCTACAGATACCATCTTTTTCAAGTAGCACTCAAGGTCTCAAATTCTCTCCAAAACAGAAAAGCCCTGAGGAGCTCATTGACTAGCACACAACACAGTACAGGGGGAAGGATGAAGGTCACAAATCCATGGCTGTGTGGAAAAAAAAAAATACTCGCCCCTCCCTCCCCCTTAGTTTTTTTCTTTGAGTTTGGCCATGTTGAGTAGCAAGTATTTTATTGGAAGCACAACACAGCTGAGTTGGGCAGAGACAGACCTGAGGGGTATTAAAAGTTTGGCAGATGAAGTCAGGATTTGCATTTTTCATTCATTTTAGACATTTGTTCCTTTAACATATTTAACTCTTGTTTTCTATTACAAAAATGGCCATATATTCACTGGAGAGCAACCACGGAGCTCTCCCCTGACAAGCACCCTTCAGGGGTACGAAAAGCCACATCAACAGCTCTTTCAGGCAGAGCACAGTGGCCCACATGGGATTCACATATGAATTTTAGGGAAGCTAATACTGCAACTAATTTTACACACATCAGGTAAGATTTCAAAGAGGAAAGTGAGCTGCTGATGAAAAGGCTGGAGAAAGCTCCTGATTTAGAAAAGAGCAGAGCGCTGTTTGGACTTGATTACCTGTGTAAAAGCTGGTTCCCATCTCCAGGAAATCAGCAAAAATGGACCCAGGCTGGCAAGAGGTTGAGAAAAACACACTTGGAGCTGCTTTGCATTGATGCAGCACCACTCGCTCATGTGTGCTGATTTGCACCATTTCGATCCAAGCCTCTGCTGTGATTGTAGCAGCCAGCTTTTCACACCAATTGGTTTTGATAGGCAGCTTTCCCAGAGGCCCTGGACAAACAGCAGATTTCTGAGGGAAGAGGAGGATAATAGTTGAATTTATTGGAGCAAACTGGCACTTAGTAAAACAGGGTACTAATACAGCTGAATAAATAAAGCAATCAGGAATATGTGATGGTTTCTTTCATTATGCAAGTACCTTTCAAGCAGTCTCTGCACAGCATACCCATCCACAGTATAATCCCCTCAGACCCAAGTGAGCTCTGCCCGTGCAGCCAACTGAAAGCCGTGTTATCACATTAGCCTGGTGCTGATTCAAAGTCAACATACTCTGCTACCAGGGGGCTTTTCTGCTGGGGCTTGGCACTATGTGAACACAGGCACACGGCTCTTGGTGGGCATGGAGCACAGGCAAGAGCCATCTGTGGTATCTCAGTGTATGCCAGCATAGCCAGACCCACCTGCAGTACATTGTGTAGATGCATTTCTAGGCTGACCTTTAAGTTACAATAATCCTAACCAAAAAATATCGACGTTTGTCATGCTCGAGTCCTCTCATCATAATCTGTACCTCTGCTTTGGCCCAGCACAGTTTACTGCACCTGCATAGCATGGATGTAAAGCCCTACCAGCCAGCACCAGCAGTGTTTTGCTCCCAGTGGGTGCTGCAGTAAGTGGCTTCACCAGCTGAAAGGCACTGGATGACTGGTAACGTTCAGGACAACCTCTGATCTCTTGGCTGTCCCTCAAGCTGTATTATCTCTGCAAACATGCCTTTCCCTTAATCTCTATATAATCTTTTCCCAGACAGAGTAATTAAAAAACAGTTCCACGTCTCTTCCCTGGCTTTCCTAGCTAAACATTCTGCAGCCTCTCCCCTTCTGCCCACAGCCCGTAACTTTTGTACAGTTATTTGCTTTTAGAATCAAACTTTGTACTCCTCATTCAGCTCTGCTCTTTATACAGAAATTGTCTCAGATGAAACTGTCTTTTCCCTCGTCCACCAAATGAAGCTTTATTCACATGCCTGAAGAGTCGTTGTGGGTGAAGCAAACTCTGATGTCAGTCCTGCATGGTTTTTAAACACTTCCCTCCATGAATTTCTGTCATCTCTTCTCACCTTACAGTTCCCTGACCTGCTGCAGGCCTGGCTGCACAACGGGATTTCAGTACGATGGCTGTCAGGGGGTGCAAGCCCTGGCTGAGGAGGCTTCACCCACATGTGGATGCCAAAGTGACAGCCCGGGGCCGCTGCAGGAGGCAGCTGGACACCTCAACCAGCCTTGCCCAGCCACTGGGGCCAGGGTCACCTCCTGCCCATGAGGAACTTGACCGCCCAGCCCTTGGAGAAGGGCCCCACTGCAGAAGCTGGGTTCTTGGCCATGGGAAGATGGGTATGCTTTCCATAGGGTCAGTATTCCTGCTAGCACATCTTCCTCTTGAAAGCTTCTCTTTTGTCATCTTCAGGATGATCCTCGACTTTGCTTTTAGGCCTTTGTGAAATAGTGTTATGCTAAATAGGACACATACATACTGTGGTGTGACATGGTTCACTGTTTTGGTACAGCCAGGAGACGTATAGGACTTTGACAGCAATTTTCCAGTACAACAAACAAATGCTGTGACTATCCCATAATCATTATGCTTTTTCTTGTAAATGCGGTTGGACAATGTGGGGAGGAGTGTGAAAACAACTTCTGCAAGGTATCCATTTTCTTTTACCAAGGACTGTGCTGGCAGTTTATACTTAATTTTTTAATCGTTCACAGTAAGGAAACATCAGTGGATTCAATGTAATGATATTTTTCTACATGAGTGCCAAGGCTCCTGCATCTGAAAGGCTACATGGAAATTATTTAAAAATGCAGGTATTCATTGATAACAGCTTTTCTAGCACTTTTCATCAGTTGATCTACAAAGGAAATCAGTGTTCTCGTTTCTCTATTACTGGTACAGAAGCACAGAGAGGAAAAAGGATTTGATAAGGTTCATGCCTGCCAACAACATAACAGCTTGTGGAGGTGTTGAAGACTCCTGGCTCCTCTTGACTTTACTGGAGTTAAAAGAGCCCTGGAGGTCCATTAAGCAACTATCAACCTTGACCTAAATAATTTCTTTACATTTAAATCTATTTATTGTCTTTACAGAGAGTATTTCAACACTAAGAAAGGAAGCTGCATCTTAATTGTATTAGCAATAGTCCCACAGGGTTCTCAAAATGAACTTCAAACATTTTATGACCTTGCCAAGATTCAGACCAGTCCAACTTTCAGCACTGAGTGCAACTCCCGTGACTTCAAATGGATGTGTGAGCACAATGCATAGATAAGTCCTTGCAGAATCACAGCACTGGGCAGTATCTCCACTGGAAATTAAACATGTCATGGTGAGGCATTACAAAGAGGTATTTTTTGTAATTATGCATTTGGGAGCATAGTGTGGCTGCTGTAATTCAGAGATCACTTCATACTAAAAACCTACACAGACTGCCTTGTAAGAAATAAACCATAAAGTAAAAGGTGACATTTTCTAGGGTATTTTTAAGTGCCACCCAGGTTCACGCATCCAAGCTTCCTCCATCTCTACATGAAAAGAGTACTTATATTAGTAACTGTATGTGGCCAAAAAGCAGCTGAAACCAGGCGGCTATAAATGACTATACAAACTTTCTAAACTTCAGTTTTTAAACCCTTTAAGCCAAAAAATATAAATCAAGCCAGATTTCTTGAACACGTGGCTCAGGTTCAGTGATGTAGATCATAAAACTTAGCTAGGCATACACAAAATCTGCATTTCAGATTTGAGATTTATGCTGGTTTCAGGTTTTCCTGCAAGTATTTTGTATCCCCTAACAACTGTGTTTTAGTTATGACAGTGTCAGGGTCCTTTCTGCACCAGCACACTTCGCAACCTCTTTCCCCTGCTTCAAGGAGTTTGGTGCCCATGCTCAGGACCAGCTCTGTAACCTGGGACAAGACGGCAGGGAGAAGAGCCGTGAAGGTGGTCTTATTAAATCTGCACCTGAAATAGGGCTGTTAGACATTGCTATTCTGGGTTTGTCTTGTTCTCTCCACTATTCTTTGGACACAAACAGAGCAAGCCAGTACTAGCACAAACACCAAATCTTGTGGACTCAAAGGCTGGAAATGTGTCTAGGACAGGAGGGTAATCTCTATTTACATACTGGACAATATGCAGAAACCTGCAGTTCTATCTACAAAGCTTTAACATTTTAGTTAGGCTTTGTTTATGATTTGGTTGTGTAAATGATATTGGATAATTATTTTCATATTAATTCAAGGACATATGACGTGTCCTCAAGTAACTGTGTCACTCTGACTTTGTTTCTCCAGTTTCTTAATGAAGTCGAAGTTCATCAGAAAAATGAGGAAGAGTCTTGTCCTGCATAGGATTTAGAAGCCATAACCCACAAAGAAATGACTCTACTACTTCCAGAACAAGTACAAAACCAAAGAGAGTTTTAAGAGTTCTGACCCCACACATAGGTTAAGTATCCAGCAAACAAATGCAGGGCAGAAAGCAGAGTGAGCTAGCGATAACAATGTGCATTAAAAAAAAAAGATGTATATGCATACATACACATCTATATCTAGATACACAGAGATGGGCAGCAGGAGAGGCATAAAGCAAAGCCACATTACAGAAAGCAAGCATTTTCAGCCTACAAGAAATAAGGAGAAACCCAACTGATTAGCCAGAAAAACTGCAAAATTAAAGATGAGGTGAATGTGACAACTTCAACCCCTTCATGAATACTGTTTTGTCTTCCTTTGTTGTCTGGCTAAGCTGGTTTTGAAAGCCCCTTCATCAGCAGTATGCAGCTTCTAGCACAATAAAGGTGCAAAACTAAAAAATCCTTAGAACACTCAGGCTCTTAACTGAGGAACCTATATTTCAAGTTCCTCCAGTCATGTTTGGTTATAAACAATTCTGTGTTCTGAAATGCTGTGATCAAAAAGCTATGCAGTCTCCCACTGCCTCTAAAATTAGTAACATCTTCAAAAAATGCTTCTCTCACTGTAAATCATATTTTATTGCTTGCTTTTCAGCAGCCGCAGCAGATCACGAGGGTGGTGTTAGATGATGTATAGGCAAACTAACACAGAGCTCCTGTGTCCTAAAGTTATGCTTCAAGCACGGCTGCACCACAGCTCTGTGAATCAGCAGTCTTATGTTCTTGGCCAACTTTTACCATTTACATACCCTGACTCCAAGTCTACACCTGCTTAACTTCTGTTGCATGACTCACCTCCCCTTGGAAGGGGAGGATTTAGGGGCCTCCAATACAAGTATTGCAACTCCCGATACTTGTTGATTCAGAGGAACAAGATAATCAAGTGTCTCTGCTCCCATTTCAGCCAAAGCAGATAAGCTCCATCAAATACGGATCTCCTACCTCCTAATCACCAAACTGCAAGTCAGTCACTACCTTGCTAGATCTCTCTCTAGCCCTCTGTGTTTTACAGCCCACAGTCTAAATTCAGGAGGAGGGATGGAAGATGCAATGCCCTGGATCATGCCACAACCTAGCGACTACCACAGTTTTCTGAGTCATGAGTGGGTTGCGTCCCATCAGACCAAGGTGAAACTGATCTTAGATTTCCCACTCCCTAGCTGACTACGTTTATTAAGCTGTTCTGGGAAGGATAAGCTCTGATGCCTCACCTTGTACACAGAAGCCTTTGGTTTCTCTGTGAACAGCACTGAACTCGGTGCTACAAAGCTCCAAGTGTGCACAGCGGAGTGGACTTCTCCAGTGATTCAGGGGGAATATTGACATGGCTTTGCTGTGCTCCTGAACAGGGTTCAGCCAAGAGCCTGGCCCTACCTGTCACTGCTGCCTGTACAGTCATGGGCACTCCAGTTTAGTGACCTGGGCAATGGCCAGGACAATTGAGCAGGTGGTAGGAATTTTTACATACCTCGAGGGTCAGACAGCTGCCACAGCAGGAGATTAATAAGTAGTTTTCTTGAACTTGGCCAAATGAATCCACCTGAGTCCTATTTCTGGTGCCCAAAGTAAATACTGTCAAACACATCCATCGTGACAATGCTCTTACCTAAGGATCTGGATGTCTGAGGGGAAGTTGTAGAACCCTGTACGTATTTTAACACACCCCTAAGATCTTACCTCATGATGGTATTTTAAGAGTTAATTTACATTTGAGGAAACATCACAGACAGCCACATAATTCTGAGCACTTTCTGAGTAATTAAGAAAAGCAGCAATGTTCATGCTACCCTGAGAGCGAGAGCCTGCAGTACTACTGGTTACATTCAAAATACTTGTTATACAGGTTCTGAATTGCCCTGGGATGCATGGGTTGTCTCACCTGGAAAAGGGCGCAGAGGTAAGGATAGCAAGTTGTTCTGAGTATCATCATGTCCTGAGCACACCCGGCCTTTCCCCGAGACCCTTCCCAGGACTGGGAGCACGTAACATTCTGAAGATGCAAGACTGAGGGAGGTGGTTCACTGGCATTTTCATCAGACAGAAAGGAGAAGGCTCCTGGTGATGTTGTGGATGTTCTCAGTTCATCTGCAACAAATAGGACCATAGTGAGAGTGAATTAATATTGATTATCACATTTTTAAAAGGGCTTAGAAAGGTCCTCCCCAGGCAAAAGCTTTGACCACTAGGCATTTACATCAGAAATGGGCATCTCATCCTGTAAATAAGTGAGATCTACCCAATTATTTATAAAAATACTCTTAACTGACTACCATCAGTAGATTCTGTATCACACATAATTCAAGACATCTCACTTTTAGTCCTGCTTGAGGAGTGGGGTGGAGTTTCAGAGCCATTCTTGCATTTGGTTTGTTATCAACTAACTCCAAAAAACTCTCTCATCAGCCTGTAGACTTCCTGGTCTGTCTATCAATGCATCTATCCTTTCCACTGAACTGCAGAAGGAACACAAGGGCTTAATTTTGGCCTCTAGATTGCAGTTTGAAGGTTAGCAGTTAAAATAAAAATACTAGAGTGCTTAACATGCTCAGACACATTTTGTATTGGCTGCAGATCAGATCTTCATTCCAGTATGGATGACCTCATTTGTAATAACAGCGATGGTTACAAATGGGGCTCCTGAAACACAAGAGAATTAATTATTAGTATGAATTATGAACATATTTCTCAAATTGTGCTGCTTTTCCACCTCTGAATGGAAAATGAACAAATGTTGTCAGAAAGAACCCTAGGGAAGCTCTCACTCCTCCTGCTCTAGTGATGAGTAACTTGACACACTCTTGAGCATGAATTGGCTCCATTTCATAATCTTGGCAATCTGGGAATTTCCAAGGAAAAAAAGTCCAGGACTGATTAAAACATGCATCTGTGCATGCTAAAGCAAATTCCCATCTGCTGTATATCTTACACTTCACATCCCAACTCTCTTATCCTATCAAATCTGTCTTTCCTAGTGATTTCTTTGGCACATACATGCCTTACCTAGTTTTCTGCACAGGAACTTCTGAGTCTGATGACAGGATTTAAACATGCTACCTTTCTCCTCCCTCTCCTGTCCTAGGATGCCGTGTGTAAGCTCTCTGCTACTGCTATTCAGGTTGATTCCCATGACCTCCTTCCCATTAGTGTAGTGTGGGTCCATCCCTTTGATGAGTTTGAGTAATCAGAATGGGTCTAGTCTCTTGAAAAGGTGCTTTTATCTTTTTCTTTTGCTTTTCTTGAAGGATGTGATCAGTTTTCCTAGGATGTGATCAGTTTGTCTCTGACAGGAGTCGTGAGCACCTCCCAACTCTGCCGTGCCCTATGGAGAAGCTCATTTTCATCCTTGGACCGGGGATATGTTCTTTGAATTGGCCGCTGAGGAGCTGGGACCCCGCTGCTCTCAACGCACTCCAACAGGAAGCTTTCTGCTGCCAAGAGCCTCAGCACTGGTTTGCCGCTGCAGCACAGTTGGCTTGCAGACAGACACTGACACAACCCCTGCTCTTGCACACAAAATCCAATCCAATATGCAATAATTGAAGTTTAGACAAGTCAGCATGAAAGAACTTACTCGTTTCTTAAAGGCCAAATATCGTTAAGGGATCTGCAGAAATTACAGTGAGAAAAAGGCTGCAAGTTTTGTATATCCACAGAAGTTCAGATGATGCATGGAAGAAAGAACCCTCTAAGGGCTGATTAGGAGCTATGCACAAGTTTGGCGGGTGTTTTATTCTATCCCTACTCTGCTGTCTTGCTAGAAATAAAATATAGCTATAAAATAATGTAGAGGTGGCACCTAAACAGGTGCATGCAGCAGGTTAGTAACTTGCCTCTTCCATAGGCAAATGGTGTGGATAATAAAGGAGAGCATGTCAGGCACAGTCAGCTATTCTGAGTAAAAATAAGCAATGCTACAATTTAATCCCTGGCAGCCAGAGTGAAGAAATATCTTCCAGAAATGAGAGTTTCACACCCACAGCGAGGTATTATTAACCCAAGCTTTTGAAAAAGCAGGAATCGAAACCTCCTCCTCATTTTTTTGATTTTTTTCTTGTTTCTGAAAAAAGGCCAAACAAACCCCACTCACCCACAAAGCAACCAACCTCTCCCGTGCATTCCAAAATTTAATTGTTTTCAATTCCAAATCCTGAGATGAAGAGGCAAAAAGACCAAGGGTTTGTTGTTGCTTTAGGATTTGCTTTTTGAGACACCACAGGGAAAAAAACCCTCCATTTTCTCACCATACAAACAGCAGATCACAAAATTAAAATTACACCAATGTGGGAAAAAGGAGCACATAGAAGTATAATGAAACTGTTACCAAATCTTTATCTTTTTCCCAGTCGAAAAATGAAGGGGGTGGGAATTACGCATTCCACACCATCACAGAGTTGTTCTGAGCTGCTGCCAATTAATGATTTTAAGATACTCTCATGCTACAACTGAGGACATATAATAATTTATGATAATAATTTGTGGCTCTGTGCTGGACTCCTTCAAGCAATTCCCTGTTTTTCTTAAACTGAGGTCTCTTCTATTACTTATTTTCAACTTTTTTTAATTCTTCATTGTCAGAACAAATCAGAACATTGTACACCTTGCAAGTGCATACAATTACCTAGTCACTAAAATTCTGTGCCAATATGGACATAGGGAGAAAAAAACCTAAAACCACGGGGCTGGGCAGATTCCGTAGTGATGGGCATAATCGTCCCTCCTCTAAATGAGGCAGCAGTATAATAAGAAGTGCATCTTGTGACACGGGAACATGTGCTGCTGTGCCACCCTGTGCTAAAATACAGGCCCACCAAAGCCACCTGATCCCATTCCCTGGAAAACACAGGCCTGTGACTCTGAAGCAAAACAGCCACTGTTTAAACAAAGGCTGCACTTTCTGCTTTTGCTGCTGAAGGTGCTGTTGCTAAGTTAATGTTACTTGGGCCTTTGTGTTTCAGTTCACCTGGTGTGCCAATGAATCAGATTTCTGAGGTACCCAGCGACCTTCCCCTGTCCTACTCAAATGCTACAGCAATTTAATCGTGTGTGAACAAGGATACTTGCCTGAAGAATATAATGAATTTGCTAAAGTAAATAATAGAGGGGAAGCGTTATAAAACCAAAATTTAAAAGGTGCTCTTACCTATGGAACTTTGAGCGTTATCTGCAGAAATAAATGCATAACCAGGCTAAACTGAAATCAAGGGATTGCAGCAAGTCCTTGAACTCATTTTTATTGCAGCTAGTAAAGTTTTTAGCATAGCAATCAGAATAACCAACAAGAAAGAGACAAGAACCAGTCCTTCTTCTTTCCAAACTACTGAACTTTTTTTTTACCCATGGAGAATAACACAGTTGTTTTGACCTTATCTAAGAGAAGTGCTACACTGGTTCCCTGAAAAAAATTTTACTCAAGATAGCTAAATTCTTTTAAGTTCTATTGAAGAAGCTATCACTGGAATTCACGAGTGGTAACTTGTACAGAGATAAGCTATATTTTAATACCTTAAATTACTTACTAAGAAAGTACTGTGCTGAACTCAGAAATGGCCAAGTGCAGTGTAAGAGAGCCAAAACCCCTTCAGTATGTTCTTTTTCCCACAGCTGTTGTGGAACATGAGCACTTCCCCGGTGCTCCTTCACTCAGCTATTGCAATAGCTCATACTCAAGAACAATTTAAAGCACTCTCTGGCTTTTTTTTGCTTACAGTAATAGGTATTAATTGGAATTAACATACATACCCTTATTCTCCCGTGTATTTTTCAAGATTAAATCTTACCATAAATACATTCTTGCCTTCTCAAATCTGAGTACTCAACTCACCAATTTCTTTAAGAAATAATAAAAAGCCTGGTACGAATACCACATTTTATTAATTTACATTCAAAATAGTCTAAAATGATGCCTTCTTTTGACTCTAGGCATTTTAACATAATTAATAATATAACAAAACCCTTGCACCATTAGAATAATAATCTCACCAGGAAACTAGCCATTCAGACCTCCACAGATACTCCTTTCCATCCTTCATCATGCTGGGAAATAATTTTAATTCTCTTCACAAAATGCTATCAAACAGCTGTCTTTTGCACAAAAAGATGACCGGATTTGAGCTGTTTCGGATGATGGCAGAAAACAAGTCCCAGAATCCTGGAGAATGCCCTGCCACCTGCTCCTTCAGCTATATTAGGAGAGAGAAACAACTGGCTGCTGCTGACTCAGACAAACTGGTCTCTGATTTTTTAAAGCTTTACAAGGCAGAACCAGCACCTTAAACACACTCAGTAACCAGCAGTCATCCAAACGGATGTCAAGCAAGATGTTCTGCTTCATAAAAACTGGTTCTGCTGCTGTCACTTGGGCAGGGTGGTCACAGCAGCAGCTGTAGTATTACACATTTGCCATCGATTCCCACAGCTGCCTTGTCAAATACTTAACAGCCTGTGGGAACACGGCTGCCCGTGTGCCGGTTTGCCAGGCATCCTTGCAAATGTGTGTGTTACGGGTGTCATGCTCAGACAGCACTTGTGTGGTAAGCTGAAACGTATTCAGAACAGCTTTGGGGCCACCTATTGCAGACAGTACAAAGAAACACATTTTCTGGAAAAGTTCATTTATAGGGTGCGCTCCACACTCCTCTTGCAGTGGCCACTGGAATCGGTAGTTACTTAAAATGAGCAAAGATAATTTAAAAGCTACTTCAGTATTAATGTAACGTAATTTTCACACTGATAGTTCAAAGTCAAAGTAAGCGAGTTTCAACCACACACACAAACACTTTCTGCTTTTTTAAGTGCATACTATAAAGACAAGTCTCCCTTTATCCTTTGTAATCACAGTGAATTTTTTCCCTGTACAGTTATTCAGATCTCATTCCAGAATTCCTCATCAAGGAAATGAACAGATTTCAGTTTGTTCTGTGTTTAATGGGAGATTGTTTGTGGCTGGACTCTGGGAAAATGCACAAAAGAAGGAGGCAGCTCGTTTTTCAGCTCCTGTCTTTGCATTTTCTGCCCAAGAGCCAGGAAAAAAGGAAGCATGTAAATTAGGAAGCGCATGTATCTTGCAGGATTAGCATCACGCATTTCTCCAAAGGCAGAGAGATGACAGCACACCTTCCATTCTCAAGATAGAAAAAATGATCACATACCATTTCAGGGGTGGTTTTACTGTTTTTCTCTGCCAAGCAGCTGATCTGAAATCTTATTTATATTTCATTCATCTCTCTTCCAGTAACAGCAGCTCCTCCACTGATAATATAATTTATGTGATGATAATGGCTTAAGTGAGGTTGAGACTGTACGAGGCAAAGATATGCAATATACAAATAAATATAATATACAATATAGGAAATCTATCAGGATTCATTTGGTGCATTCTGATTTTCTTGGCCTTGAGGCAGGTTTACATAATTGATGTTCATTTTCTGAAAGATTTCTTGGAGGATTATTATCCAGACTTTATAAGAAATTTTCTTGTAAGGATCTGTTCCTTCAGAAATTTAAATGGAAATACAGAGACGTTTTCAAAAGTAACACAAAGAGTGTAAATTTAGGAAGCAAAGGCCTTTAGATATTGTCTTAGTAAGTACATTCTGCAGCCAAAACCTTAATTCAGATCAGCTTTTTTTACAAAGCATAAGTATTGTGAGGCAAAAAAAAATAAAATCTAATGCTCATATTAATGAAATGTCTGCTTCTGGCATTTAAAACTTCAACCACGATGGTCCCACTAGATTAACCTGGCAGTATCAGATCATCAGACTTCAACCTGTAATCATCCAATAAATAAAGCATAACTTCTGCTCAGCTAAAAGAGAATTTTTAGCAATACATCTAATCTTGGACAGAAGACATAAAATGGTGGAAAATCCCCAGCTTCTCTTGGGAATGTGTTCTAGTGGTTAACCATGTAAAAACGTGCATCTTATTTCCTATTTGAATTTGTCTGGATTTGCCTCCGGCCACCACTTCTTCTTATGCCTTTCTTCAATAGATTAAAGAGTCCTTTAATATCCTGTATTTTCCTCCAGGAATGTTCCTATACACTACAATCAAGCCACCTCCCAATCCTCTTTTAGATAACTTTTAACAGCCTGAGCTCTTAAAACCTCCCAATGTCATGCATTTTCTCCAACCATCAGAACATTTTGCTTCACTTTTTTGCTCTCTTATTTTCCAGTGTGCTGCTTCAAATCTGAAAACCAGAACTATCCTGTGGGTGGCATTGTTGAGGTCAAGCATGAGAGGTAAAATAAACATTTTTTTATTCCTTTGTTTATACATTGATTAATCCTTTTCTGCCACAGCAGCGTACAGGAGAGCCCTTATCTGACTGCTTATTTTTTCTGACCCTTAAATACTTCCCAAAGTCATTACCTTCCCAGCATAGTCTTCTATTCTCCATTTATAGCCCCCACACTTGGATCTTAAGAAATTTCACAAAGTTTGAATGGGATGCTTCTACCAACTGTTCTGATCAGTGTGCCGTGTTCTCATCATTAGTTGGGACTCCATTAATCCTGGAGATGAATGTCTGCAGAAACAGGTTTAGCTCCACGTCCAGCGTATTGCTAAAAATGTAGTACAACACAGAACCTACTACTGGAACCTCTTTGGATATCACTTCTTTCACCCAAGTTTTCCTACAACTTCCTCTTCTTGAGATCTGGCAGCAAATGCTATTTCCATGGTTTACTGGCACTGTATGCACCCAACGTTAATCAGAGTATCCTGCAGCACTCAGTCTGAGTCAAGTACCTCCTCAAAACAGTATTAATAGCCATTTTTACTAAAACACCATGCAGACTTGTATTATATTCCTTCATTTCAACTTTTTAAAATTTGAATTCCACATCAGATTTTCTATTTTGGTTAGGATCGCTATTAAGCTAACTAGTCATTCGGGTCATATTGCTCACCCTTTTCAAAATCAGCACAAAGCAGCACATCTATTGCTTGTTTAACCTCCCGATCTTAAGGCAAGATACACTGAACTATCAGAAAGACACAGATCAGCATCAGTTGGACAGCAAAAAGCATCAGAAAGCAACAAATTTTGCATTTCTCGTGGCCCCAGAAACTGTGGAATTTCGAAGTAGCTGATGGCAAATTTTCTGGTCCTGCTTAACTTTAAGCCACACACACCCACCCAGGAGGTGTGGAACCTCCTGATGGAGAGGGCATAACCCCTTTCCTCGCCCAGCAGACATGTCCCTGCGTGTCAGCTTTCCCTCTCACGTTTACAACACCCGGTTTAGGCTTCTGAGGCCGACCCGGGCAGACGATGAGGCAAAGGAAGGCAGAGCTAGCCAGGTGCAGGCTCCAAGGGTGCTGAGATCAGACACGGTGGCTGAGGTGAAGGTGGCAGCAGCTCACCCTAAGTCAGCAAGAAGGGCAAACAACCCGCCGGGGTCTGTTCGTGCCGGTGACCGGGTGTAGCCCGCAAGCAGGACCCAACGCGCCCCCGGTG
>NW_010156830.1:29678-29893 GCF_000695765.1 Mesitornis unicolor
GAGGGGCCCGCCGCTCCGCTCCCCCCGCCGCCTGCGGGCGCCTCCGCACCTCACGCTCGAGGCCGAGGCACGCCGCGCGCTGCTTCGCGCAAGGCCAAGCCCTGATTGACTCCCGTTGCCAGCAGGGGCGGGATCTGGAGAGAGCCACGACCAATCCGCGCCGCGATGAAGTTTCCCGGGGGGAGGGTGGTCCCCGCCCGTGTGAGCGGGGTGGG
>NW_010156831.1:0-350 GCF_000695765.1 Mesitornis unicolor
CTTGGGAGTGAAGCCCTTGAGTGCACATCCCTCCTGTACACGCATCCCTCTCTGCATCTCACCCTGCATCGCTCCCCATCTACGCATCCCTCCATACATGTGCATCCCTCCCTGTGTGCATATCCCTTCCCACATCCCACCTGCATCCCTCCCTACATTCCCGCATCCCTCTCTTCATCTCAGCATCACTCCCTTTATCCCTCCCCGCATCCCAGCGCAGCCTTGACCAAAGCCAGTACCCTCCAGCGATGCGATCCGGGCTCACAGCGTGGCCATCTCAGGGCCCCCGCGGTCGCCAAGGCGTAATGGAAGCCTGGGGGAGCAGATCGAGTGAACCTAAATGGGTTTTC
>NW_010156831.1:526-1546 GCF_000695765.1 Mesitornis unicolor
CGTCACCACATCCTGCTCACCCCAGTGCCTTCACTCTTGCTTATGGGGCCATGCAGTTTTGGGGTGGCCTTTTTTGGGAACAGCGTGCCTGTGGGAGGGATGATGGGGTACAGGGGGGTCCAAAGCCATCTCCTGTGGTGAGGAGGGGCACGGTGGGGTGAGAAAGAGGAGGGCAGGGCAGGGCAGGGCCCCCATTCCTGCACACAGCTGCTATGCAAGTCGGAGCCTGTCATTAGCCAGGAAATAATTAATTGTTGGGCAGACGAAAGGCATCGCTCGCCCTCCCCCCTCCATCCCCGGGACCCTGTCAATGAACGGAGGCTGTCAGGGCCGGGTGTGATAAATTACGGCACCGCCAGCGGCGGGGAACACGGCCTGCGTTGTCCCTTTGAGTGGGGGTCACCACAGGCCTGGGTTCCGGGTGGCAAGGGGCTGGGACCCCACCCTGTGCCGCGGTTGTGCCTGTTGTGTCCTCACTGTGCCGCGTCCCTCTGTCCCCCTGCCATGTCCTGCCAGGTGCCGATTTCCACCACATCGGTGCTTTGGTGGTGATTGCGGGGCCATCTCCCGCCGATCAAATTACCGCAGCTGCACACGCACGCTGGCCAATGGGCCCCTTGTCCAACGGGCCCCGAACTGGTCCCCGCCGCCGGTGTGAAATCCCCTGCGAGTTAAAGCGTCGCAAGGTTAAAGAGTCTGTGGTGCCCCCCAGCCCCTGCGACCGAGGCGCAGACAGAAAATAAAGTGGCCGACAACTGAAATAATGCAATAATTGGTGTTTATCCGTGTAAATTTGTGTTTAAAACGAGGTGGGGTGAGGGACATTCTGCCAGTTTGTTGCTCGTGCTGCTGGAAACTGAAGCACGGAGGCAATGGTGGCCGCACCGGAGTCACGGTGTGTCTGTGCCAATTCCCGGTCATGGACGGGGATGGGACTGATGGAAACGGCTCTGGGGAGGAGACGGCCGTGAGGAGACGGCGAGATGGTGGCTGCCACCCCTGGCCTGGGGCTGGTGACCA
>NW_010156831.1:1584-2283 GCF_000695765.1 Mesitornis unicolor
TAACAAGTTCCAGGGCTCATCAGCGCTAATGAGGCCAGTGCGGGGGCTGTTTACCCCGTCCCCATGCAGTAGACCCCCGAATGGGCACCTTGATCCGCCCGTCCCGGCGCGGGGAGCGGGGGGCCCGGCTGCCGCCAGCAGATAACCCCCAGCGGCTGCGTCCTGCGCCCGTTATCAGCGCCCGCCCGCCGCGCCAGACGTGGTAATTAGGGCGCTCAGCGTGAGCAGCCCGCGACACGTATGAGCCCGCAGCACGTATGAGCACGCGTGGCCTCGTGCACGGGCTGGCACGTGTCTGGTGCCTGGCGTCTGACCTGGAGCGACGTGCAGGGCCCGATGGCGGCAGCGGCTCCTGCGTGGCACTGGGGACGTGAGCTGGCGCAGGTGTGTGCGGGTGCACAGGTGCTGTTTTGGGTGTGCACGTGTGCCGGACTGTGCCGTGGTGACCATGCCCACCCAGCCGTGCCCCTGCAGCCGCCAGCGCTAACACAATTACCGTTTCCCTTCCCGGCCGGCGTCTCTACAATGATGAATTTCTGATCTGATTGAATTTGCGCAGGCCCCGGCTGTGTGTATGACTCTGCCGCCGTCCCGGAGCCACATGGGCACTCCTCAGGGAGGGCGAGGGGCAGCTGTGGCCAGAGACCCCCCGTGCTGTCCCACCGGAGGGGCTGGCAGGCGGGGGTGGTGGGGCAATCG
>NW_010156831.1:2334-2728 GCF_000695765.1 Mesitornis unicolor
TGCCCAGTAGTGCAGGGACACGAGGGTCCCCAGTGTGTGGGGATCCCAAAAATATGCGGGAAGGGACGCGGGGCAGCGTGCCCCGGGATGGCAAAGATGGGGACAGTGCTGGTGTCACCGAAAAACTGGATGGGAATATTTTTCGTATGTCCGTAACACTGGAATGTGGATCTGGTGCTGTGTGATGGAGATGGGGATGGTGCCGGGCTGTAGACCCACTGCCATGTGGCAAAGATGGGGACAGTTTCAGGCTCTGGATCTGGTGCCGTGTGGCAAAGATGGGGATGATGCTGGCCTCTGGATCTGGTGCTGCGTGGCAAAGATGGGGACGGTGCTGGGCTGCAGATCTAGTGCCATGTGGCGAATTTGGAGATGATGCCGGGCTCTGGATCCG
>NW_010156831.1:2746-3155 GCF_000695765.1 Mesitornis unicolor
AAGCACAGAGGAGCACAGGGCCGGGTGGGGGTCCTAGGTTGGCTGGGCAAGGGCCGTCATCTCCGTTCACCCCCGTCGTGGCCCTCAAGATCCCCATGGTGGTCCCTGGGCTCGTGGCTGGCCCCGCTCGGTGGCCACAGGGCCGGGCTGAGGCTGGGCCGCAGGAGCGAGGCCCTCTGGGCCTCCTCGCTTTATGGTGGAGTTTAACCTCCAGCCTCGTACATGCCACTGTGCCCGAAACCAGCGCAGAGGCTGCTTTTATGTGCAAATGAGGGGGGGTTTTTTAATCTTTGACAGAGAATGTGCTGTGTTTACATAACAGAGGGCTCGGGTCCTCTGGAGAGGGCCACTGACAGCGCTGGCAGGAGATGTTAGGAAAGATCTAACATTTCTGATCTCTGGTTCGCCA
>NW_010156832.1:0-12205 GCF_000695765.1 Mesitornis unicolor
GGTGCGGGCAGGCGCCAAGGGGGCGAGAGACAGGGTTGGGACGCTGGCCCCGTAGCAAAAAGGGCTTAATTAGCGGCCTGGAAGCGAGAGCATTGATGATGCTCAGGCTGCGCTGCCTAACCCCACGCCCCCGGCCCTGGCTAGCAGAGGGGTGCAGAGCTGGACCGAGATGCGCTGGGGGCTAGCAGCACTTGGCAGGAGCAAGAGCTGTTTCCCCTTTTCTCTCCCTGGGTGGGGTGAAAGCTGGAGAGGGTCTCCCCTCCGCGAGTACAGGGCATACCTGAGCACCCCACGCCACCCTCAGCACCCAACATGCCAGCAGCACGGGGTTTTCCAAAGCTCCTTCTAACCAGCATCGAGGCAAACAGCTTGCAGACAAGTTGGGTGTTCACAGGAAAGGGGTTGAGGGGGACAAGAGCTCTGTGTCCAAAGCACCACACCACAGATCTGTTGGTTCAGCCACAAACAAGCTCCTCTTTGAGCTGTGCCCAGACCCCGAGGGATGGAAAAGCCCAGCCGAGCTCTCAAGTGAAGCCTGTGCCACACAACAGACTCAGCCCTGAAAGGCAGAAATCATCGGGCTAAAGTGCGTTCAGGCTAAATTCATATTCAGCTGCAAACACTTCGGAAGAGGGTGAAGGACACTGCACAGTACGGGAATGCTGAAACATGTGCTCTCACATTGGAAATCCTCTCCAAGCCCTTCTTCTAAGCATGAAGCTGATGTTGTCTCTTCTTGCAAAACCCTCCATTTCAGCATTAATTAACCCACCTCTGACACTCCAGCTGCTCATATTTACATGTTGACTCTGCGCAAGTGTTGCTACATTTCTGGCTTTGGCAATGCGGCCACCTCAGCCAGCAGTGAGCTGGACAGCCCAGCTGCGTACCATGCACTTTGACCAGTCCTTCCACCTACTTTTCCATCTCTGGCATCTGGCTACTGTGGTCAACCAGTGCCTGTGAGAGCACCCGGACTGGGATCAGCACCCTGGGGATGGACCCACTGGCAGGTCCAGCTGTCCCAGCATGCTGGTAATTTGTACGGCTTGTGGTGGTGTTGCCGGAGCACCAGGGCATGAGGAATGCAGGGGTCTGGCCACAAATTTCCACTCAGGCCACCACCCTTGCTGGTGGTGTTTCCTTCAATTAACAGTAACATGAAGGAAACTCCAGGCAGAGTTTAACCCCAGCATAGGGAGAAACAGTGGCTGGAAAAGAGGGAGCAAAGACACAGTACTTGCTTTCGAATAACCCTTCAACCTCAGGGTAATTACTGCTGTGGTGTTCAGAGGAAAACATGGTCAGGAGGAGGAGAGCACAGGGCAAGATTCCCAGGCCTGTGCACAAGCAAACTAGGACAGAGGTGTTTGTTTGGCCTTTTGAGGAGCTAATGCCTGGACTGGTCTCGGATGCAAGACCCAGAGGGAGCTGCAGAAAAATAAACGGCCCCTCTAAAAACAGAAAGCAAAACGTTTTCCTTCTGTCCCCAGGGGCATGAATGCTGATGTCCCAAGCAATGTGCATGGGAAAGGATATTAAAAGTTGAGTGGAGGAGGCCAGGCAGAGCTATGCTCTCCATAGGGACAACACTTCCTGAAGGCACCAGTAGCTCTTGGAATGGAGAGCTGCAATGGTGCAAGGGATCCCAATGAGAAATTGGGGTTGGGAAGAGCCTGTACTGTTCCAGCTGGAAGAGAGAAGCTCTGGCTATGGGAGACAGAGAAGAGAGAGAAGCAACCTGTTAAAGACAGGGAGGCAGTGAGGAATGGAGGCAGCCCCCACAGGCGAACGCCACACCCGGGTTCATATAGCCGCCAAGTTTTCACAAGGGATGGCTCAACTTGAAAGAGTTGGGTAGGTTGAAGGTCAGGCATAATTTCACTCCCTTCTGCAGGGACTACTTAGGCCTTGTTATAGCAAGATTTACCACTGGGTTTGGTTTCTTCTGCATGGAGATCTGCCAGGCTTTGCTGTGCTGTAACCCTTTCTGAGCCATGCAGATAGCCGATATTCTGGTTCCCATAGCTGGGGTGATAAAGAGGAAAATAGGTGATGGGGTTGTGCATTTCTCTGATGCAATCCTTATTTTTTCCCAAGCTTATACAAAGGTGTTTTTCCATTAAATAAGGAGGTGAACAATACACAGCCTGCTCCTTGCTCAAGCATAAAGCCCCCATCCATCATAAAAGTAGCCAGGGTGCGTCTCATGGCTGATGAGTCTGCGGTGATGGCTTGGGTATCGGTTTTATGTCCTTTCTCTTCGCTCTCTCTCAGAAACTCATATCTGACCCATGGGACCTCTCGCCCCCGCCATCAGGTAGCAATGACACCCCCCCACCCACAGCAAAGTCTTGCTCAGCCTTTCATGGCTTTTTTTGGGTGGCAGCCCCTATTGTTTCAGCTATCTGTTCTATAGAGGAGTTCACTGGTTAGGTTTATCTCAAAACAAAGGCAGCCGTTACACACCCGAGGGATTCCCCACCCAAAACGCTCCCACAACCCTCGCTGCAACATGGTTTTCCTCCCTCACCCCAGCACCAAGGGCCAAAAAAACCCCTTGTTAGAGGTAGCCAGCCTCATCCTTCGCAGGCATGGCTCTTTTCTAGCACCTGAAGTTGTGGTTCAGGGCACAGCACAGGTCCTGGAAAGGGATCCTGCCCTGCGGAATCAAGCCCTCTGTCCTGCCACACGTGGCTTCCACTCCGAGTGGGAAGGAGAAGCGATCCGCAGCATCGTCGCAGAGGATTAAGCCCCAGTCTGCTCCTAATCCCTCTAACAGGATAACCAAGCGCTCAGTGCCAGCATCTCTAACCTCCCGCAGCCCTGGCTGGCGTCAGCATCCACCAGCATGCCAGCGCATGGTTTCCAACAACTGCAGAAAGCATCCTCTGGCCAGGACGATCCTTGCATGTGTCTGGACTTCTCGGTTTATTTTCCACAGGAAAAAAAAACAAAAAACTTTCCATATTCTCTGCCCTTTCTACCGAAAGAGCGACAGTTTCTGTAAGCTCAGGCTTTACATTTAGGCATGCTAATGTTTAGGCACCAGGAATTTCAGGACTATCTGAAGAATCTTAGACACTAAATATCCTCAGGGCATAGAAAGCTCTGTGCAGCTACCAGGTGCCCTTCAGGGTATGTAAAACTTTGTGATATAAAAGGAAGAAGGCGAAGGGCAGCACTGTCCTCGTCCTCTTCCCCCCCCCCCACCCCGTGTTTCTCCATTCCCACTGCTGATCATGTCAGAGCTCAGACGAGATCCCAGCCAGTTTAACTTCAAGTCCTTTGCTCTAACCTCAGTCAACAAGATTATATCCAGCTTCAAGCTGGTGTGTCTGTGTAAGGTGCTTAATATAAGCACCTTTATATAAACCCCTTCTGTGAATTGGAGTGCTTTGCAGTCTTTAAGGATTTATCCATGCAGATCTCTGACAGAAAAGGTGTTGCCTTCATCTTCATTTGACAGATGGGAAATCAAGGGCTGGAGGAGCTCGAGGGAAGGACATGTCCCCCTTTATTTTGTCCATCTAAAAGGTAGACACACAGGCTTGAACTTTTACCCACACCTCCTCAGCAGCCAGTGGTAACAGCAGCATTTCCAAAGGTCATTTGTATCTGCTACAGGAGAAATTGCCCTGGGAATTAGCCATCTCCCCACTGATGATGGATCAGCATCAATCACTGGCCAGGACTAAACCCCTGTATGGTGGTGACTGTTCCCTGTCTCAAAGGACTGCCCAGGAAGAATAGACCAGAACTCACATCCCCACCTTGCCTTGGCCTTCTCTAGCCTGCTGGTTCAAAGCATCCACGCGGTAACATGAACTGACACTCCGTGGTACGCTGTGATGCACAATCGAAACCACTCATGGATTAGCAGCTCGAGCAGCCTGACCGTACCCAAGCACCAAGCAGATGCGGTGGGCAGATAAGCTGCAGCTCTTTTGTTCTTTTTCAGGAAGCTCTTGGCAAGCTGCTGCCTTGACGCAAAGCACTAAATTGTGTACTTGTTAACTTTATCATCAGGGTTCCTCTGATAACCAAGGTTTCTGTGACAAGGGACAGATCCTTGTCCTGTTATCATGCTCACAAGACCCCTCCTTCCTCAAGCCATCGATTTGGTCCGTGTGCTTCTGACATATGCTTGACGGAAGGCCCTCCAAGGCTTGTAGGGCTCAAGGCAAGCTTGCAGCCTGATTAAACAACAGGAGCCCAACAGTGCTAATGCTATATGAATATGTAACAACACTAATGAACTCCAATGAGATGGGCCATGGGGTTTGCAAGGTGCCCAGAACCTGTCTTACCGGCTGGTGATGAAGAGGTGGTTTGCTCATTATGACACCTCCCCTCCCATCTGTGCCGGGGAGAGGATCTGCCCAGGCCGGGGCCTAATTAATGTATGGAGTTGCCTTTTGATCTCTGTATATCAGAGCATAATGAAAAGGTTTGAACTCTGCCAGCCCCTCCACCCTCCCCATCTCTGCACCTCCCACTTGCTCTGATCCCCCAGAGCCTGACAGGCAAGTCAGGGTTCTGCCACGGCTTTGGGATTTATTTCTTCCTGAAGAGAGGCATGTTTGGAGCCTTTTAAGCCACATTTCAGCAGCCACATCTATGGTGGGTTTTAGCAGAGAAGCACAGGTCCCTGCACACCTCCCTCTCGGGCATGCAGGGTGATCGCACCTCAAACATGGCTCTATTCCCTTGGTTCCTGCAGTCCAAAGTGGCTCTTGGAGGCCACCTGGAGCCAGCTGTGCCGCTGTGTGGAGTGGGTGGTGACTGTCGATGCAGGCCATTGGCACCTGCAGGACCTCTGCTCTGGGGGGAAAGCTCCTAGCACCCAGTGCCTTCAGCTGGATCTGCTGCAGGAGCTCCCATGCTGGCAAAGAGCCATAGATCCACCCTACCCCAACAGCCATCAGAGCTTCCCCCTTGTGATTATGAGCTGCTCTCCCATCCCACATGGATCCCGCACCTCTGGCACACCAGTTGAGGCTTCTTCTCCTCCACTTCCTGACCCTTGGGCTGCAACTTCCAGAGCCACAGCGGAAACCGCAGCAGGAGCTCGTTTGGCACTGTGGTCCGTGTCCAGGAGAGCCGGCTCAGCCGCTCAGCTACTCCTCTCCCATGACTCCTCCTTTCCTCAAAAGGAAATGAAAACAAGCTCCAAGCCAGACATGTGTCCTCAATGCAACCCATCTGCGAGAGCCACAGCCTGCACGGGGCTGGTGCCTGGTCAGGGCGTCCAGACCCGGCATGGAGAAGCGCACGTAGCCAGCCCCAGGGGCAGCACCCACAGCGACACGAGGCCAGAGCAGGGGACACCACGGGAGCGCTGGGGCAGCTGTGTCCTCCCTGAGCGCTCTGCCTGGGGCCGTGCTACCGCCTGCCTCAGCAGCGACAGCAGCTCCCGGGCAAGAAGCCAGCTGATAGCTCTGCACATCCACAGACATCTCCATACTGCTTCCATTCACACTGTTTGGAGCAGTGAAGACCTCCTTAGCAGGAACAAGAGTGTCCTGAGGGGCAGAGGTATCCACTCATCCCCTGGCTGCATCACAGATTTCCTCCAAAGATTTGCTAGAGCTATTTTTGCATTAGAGCCTTGTAAAGTTTCCCAAGCGTTTCTCCCTCCCTGCCGTGAAGTTTATACTAACGTACTTTTAAGACATCCATTCTGTTAGTCATACCCTGTATGTCCTCTGCAATCACCCCTCCTTCCCTGTGGGATCTCCCACCAGACCAGTTACCTTATCCAGCCTCTGACAGAGCCTTTAGTACTGCATGAACCAATTTGCCTTCTGCCACCAAACCCCCTCCAGGCATTTCCACATTCCACTGTTCCCTCTCACCAACTTGTCCTGCCCCACAGCCCAGTTGATACTGGATGCAAATCTCACCCATTCTGCTTCCTCCTAGTGGCTATTGGAGAGTTAAACAGCCCTAGCTCCAGCACTGAGTTCCCAGTTGTCCCCAGACGGCAATGGGTTGCTGCCCTGACAGCTCCAGCAGTAAAACCAGTGGCTCTCACTGGAGACATCCAGAGTAGATGCAGCGAGTGAAAACATGTGGGTGTCACAGCCCCTCTTAGCTCCTAATGAGGCTTTGCATCCTCCTGGACCCTTCCCTTAGGTCCATGTTTTGGGCCAGATTTGTTTGTGCCTCCTGGAGATGTTCCCCAGGGACCTATGGATACAGCCCCAGCACCTCCTTCGGTGTGCATAGAGAGGCCAGGGCAGATATTAGGGGCTTGTGTGGTAAGCTGTGTCCAGTTTAGGATGCTCCCTTCCAGTTCTTGCTATCCCACCTCAGGCTCGAGGTGGAAAACAGGAGGGAGATCACCTAAAAGAACACCAGAACCTCCTTTGCAGTCTTCCTCCTCCTTTGTCGTGTCTTCATCTTCTCACTTTTGGTAGATGGTCTTCTGCAAGACTTGGGAATGTAAGAAACCATCTACCTCTGCACATTTGCAGGCAGCCAGGCAGAGCAGATTTGCCAGCAGCAAGGACAGTGACCCCAGCACTGCAGCTTCGGGGTGGCAGGGCCGTGTTTTGCAGAGCACGTGCAGCCCCACACAGGAGGCACGTTCACTCTGGCTGCCTGTGGTTTGCTGGCAGCCTTTCCAGGGAGCAGTGATCTGCTCAGAGAGCTGCTTGTTTGGGAGCATGTTGTGATTTTGCCTGGTCTTGCAGCTGCCTGTCAGCTGCTGCACAAACACAGGCCTGTCCCCCATGCTCCCCCCTTGCCTGTTTTTTCCTCTCTCCTCAGCTCTGCTTTTTGCTCAGGATTAGCCACACCTCAGCTGGGTAAACAGGAGCTGATCTTGCCCCATCAGCCCGGGGCTTTTCAGCCTCAGTCGCCGCGAGCAAGAAATGCTCCTTGATTTTTCTCCTAAGCAAATCTCCCTGTTCAGTATTCAGTAGGTCTGAAGCCCTTAATTGGACACAGCAGCTGACGTGATCCTCTGCATTGGTTTCATCTATTTTTCTTTCTTTATTCTCCTATTCTCTGGTTTGGTTCCACTCAGCTTCCTTATCTTCTGATCTGTTCCTCATTTTCCCAGTCCTTTTTCCCCCTCTTGTCTCTGTCCCCTCCTTTTTGCTTTTTCAACCCTCTAAGGAAAACCACCTTTTCTGTATGTCACCTTATGGGTGCTAACTGATCAGCTAGATGGATCTGATATTTGAGTCCTAAAAAGCCTTGGAGGTTGATAGTAACTGCAGTCAGCACCTTGGTCTTCATCTCAGCTCAAAGGCAGTGTTTCCTGCAAATTTTTACCTGCCTTTGAAGGGATGCTGAGCGGGGAAGGAGGACACCCATTCCCTGCAGCACAGCACCCTCTAGGGTGCAGCAGTTCTTTGCTGATCTGGAAGGAGGACCTCTACCACCATCATTCAGCCATGCATCCTCACAGTCCTTCAACACTCACCACATTTTCAGCCCAGCAAAATCCTCCTGTGGTGTTAGTGCCAAATCCAAGGATGGATTTCATGGAGACTTTGGGGATCAGGATCTTAACGCCAGTCTGTTCCGAGTGTGGTAAATCAGATGTCATTTCCAGAACACTGAGACACCAGCTTTGCAAGGTGGAGCCCACAGTGAGCCAAGGTGGTGTCAGCTCGGAGAAGTGATCATTACACAGCATCAGCAGCGCTGTTAATTTCCTCCAGCCCATGCAATAATTTAACTCAAAAACCTCAAAGCCAGGTGAGGTCGGCTGGAGGAGCGGCATGGGGTCAGTGACAGCAACAGCTCTGCAATTGTGTTTTCTTGGGAGGCTGATCAGACTCAGCTCACCTCTGGATGTGGCAGCAGACCTTCCCCACGGAAGTCATGGCCAGTGCTTCTCCAGGAAAGCATCCGGCACATGGGGATGCTCTGGATTAGCCTTTCATCCCAGCCATCCCATTGCCTTTTGCTGCCTCTTCCCGACATGCCTACCCCTCAAACCATACTCCTGTGGTTCCCAACAGCCTCATGCACAACCCGTCTCCCCGCACCAGCACCAAGCCTCTTTCCTCTCACCCCTGCTTTCCTTCTACGCCTCCAGGAATCAGAGCTGTGGCTCTCTGCATCTTAGCACCATCATCCTTTCCCCCAAATCACAACCACAACCATTTCCTTCGTACTCACCCTCATCCAAAGAGTTGCGTGCTCCCCTCCTCCCAGCCCTATCCCAATTTCCACTATTTTGGCATGCGTCAGTGGCTCCCGCCTCCGCTCACTTTATTTCCATAAATAATGCTCTCTAGGAAGAGTCTCTTCCCCATTCCTTAGGCAATACTAAAATTTGGACTTTAAAAGGGGGCTGATAATCCCACTGTTTGGTTGACTAAGCATTTCAGTTTGCAGGATTGCAACCTTTCCTCATGTACCACTACTTCTATGGCAACTTGTCCACATAAAGTATTTCACAAGCAGTCACTGAAAAAATGTGGCTTTAGCATTCTCCCTCACTGGCTTCTTGAGGCTGGATAATCATAGTCTCTCCAAACTCCAACCTCAGGAACACAGCATAACGCCAAATGTCAGACAGACCACTCAGAATTAAACAGAAGGCAAATAGTTTCCTTTATTCAGTATGACATCTTGGAAACACTCCAGGAGAAGCTCATACATCCTTCTGGCTTCGCTACATTCATTTGTCCCCACCCATCCTGCTTTCCACCAGAGATACACCTCCTCTCCCTGCTCCCGCTGCCTGCCAGATGCAGACTGCTCTTGCACAGCCTCCCCTGCATGTAACCCCCTGCTTGTGCAGGTGGCTTTAGGGACAGGTGTCACACCAAAGCACCGCTTGGCTCCTGCAGCTGTGTCTCAATTTCCCAAAATGTGTGGTAAAGTGGCAGAAATGGCTGCTAGAGAACAAGAGGTGGCACTGGAGATGGATGCAGGGAACACATCTGCTCAGGTAGCAATTTCACCTAACCCGACTCCCTGGAAAATTCAGGAGTGTTGTGGCACAGATCTACCTCAGGGAGATACAGACAGATCCTTCCCCTAGCACTGAGTCTGCTTGTGTTCAAGTGCCATGGAGCATCCAGAAGCAGGAGCAGTGCTGATGCCAGGGAGTGGTTTTCATAAACCTCTTCCTCCAGCCAGCAGCTGTGGCTGGATGTGGGATAAAAGGAGTGAGCTGGCTGCTGGGAATTTGTGGACAGAACCGGCGGAGCACAGCCTGGTAAAGTGCTCAGCTTAGTGGCATTTCTCTTTTGGCCTAAAGAATTTGGGAATGCAATAGCCCATCTGCTTTGAAATGATCAGTAATGTTCCCTGTATTAGCAGTCAAAGCTCTCGGGTTTAGTAGAAAAACAGAAAACAAAAAAGAGGATCAGAAAGTCTCTAGCAACTGTCTTCAGCCATAAGAAGAGACCAGAGCCTCTGGTCTACAGGGGACAAAAAGGTGGACAGCAGTAACGCAGTAGGGCTGAGGTTAGTCAGTTAAGTTCTATAATTAGGAAATAAATAGCATGCTAAATAAACCCAGAGCAGAAGCTTTTGAGGAGGGTGACAGAGCTGGAAGTTGGCAAGGAGCAACTGAATGAGAACGTGATGGAAAAATACTGAGCAGGTGGGCCACGTGCCACCTCCCGGCTGGTTGTGCGATGCAGCCGCTCTCCCATCCCTGGCACTTGTCCCCTTACGTTGTCAGCTCCTCAGGACAGAGGCTGATCTATTTAGAGATCTGCAAAGTGCCCATTACGCTTTTAGACACCATTTTCAGAAAATACATAAGAGTCCAAAGAGCACCGTGCATCCAGGTCCAAGAGGCTCTCTCTGCAAGTTAATGCCTCACTGGCACTGCAGGGACGGCAGAGCAGGCAAAAAGGAAAAAAGCATTGCCTTTATTTCCATCTGCAAAGCTTTTTTGTGCTCACATGTCACTGACAGGCAGTTCGTTTATTTTCAGCTGGCAATCAAACCCTGTCATAAGAGATGTTTTCATTTCTGCTCCTGTTACACCAGCAGAGATTAACACCCCAATGTTTCCTCCAGCAAAAAGGTTTCCTCAGAGGTGCAAAGTCCCTGAGAGTCCTTCAGCACACAGTGAGTTTGCTGAGCGGTAAAAAAGCTGGGCCAGGGGAAATGAAGCAGAAAAAGAGTTAAAGTTCCTTGTGGCAGCAAGAGCCAAAAGAGCGGGATGTGAAGACAAAAGGTGACTGTCACCGCGGTGTTGCTTGGGGGTGTCTCAGGCAGGCTTAGCACCAAATCGAGTTCTTTCTGCCTGGTACCTTCCCAATTGCTCAGTTTTAAAAGGTAAAATTATCATGAGCTTTTTTTTTTTTTTTGCCTGATTGTGCAGAGGTAAGTGCCTGTCCAAAACATGAGGCAAAGCTGTCTGTTTTTCCTGTGCCTACGGTTTCCAGCACATACACTCAGCCTCTTTTGCAGTGTCTCCACTACTCAGAGAGGGATCCTCCTGTCTCCAAAGCATTAGGGTGTTCCTGGACACCCCCACCCCACTTCTCTGCAGGACATTAGACAGAAGCATCTGCTAGGCTGGAGCTGCCAAATCCCTCCCTACAAGGCTGGGAATTAAGCTCAGCTCTTCCCAGCACCTTTCCTTTACGGGATGGTTTAGGCTACTGCTCAGATGGCATTTCCCAGGCGTGAGCTGTTTGCTGTGAGTGGTACAGCCTTGCTCCTGGCTGCGGGCCAGAACGCTCCACCTACAGCAAACACCACCGCTGCCAGCGCCAGCCGGCCCTGCGGTGCTCATCACCGCACCGGCTCGGCCGTAGCAACGTCAGCTCCCCACACACTCAGAAGGACGCAGCTTCCTTTACAAGCCACGGCTCGCACATTGTTTTAATAACCCACAGCCAGGTTTGTGTTCACAAACATGTTAATCCCCTGCAGTTGTCAGCTCTCATTCCTCACTGGTGCATCTGAGCACCACCTTATGTCTTACTTCTCAGCAAGAAGTGGGCAGCTAAGAGTTTGGTTTGCTTTGCTTTGTGGTGTGCTTAAGAAAGGTCTCTTCTAATAGCTGAGCTTCTCTCAGGTCAGGGAAATCTCCAGCAGCCTCAAGCTGATCTAAAATAAAAGCCTTGCCTGGAAGCTCAGCTCGGGTTCGTGGTATGTTTTTCTGCCTGGATCGATGGTGAGGAGCCAAGGTACACCTGGAACCAATTGGATTGCAATTTTCTGTAATCAAATCCAAACACATTCTTTAAATACTTAGTTAAGAAGCTGATACCGGAAGTTTATCTACTAAACCTATCTCGCAGCTTAATCACAAGCATAACTCAGCTGCCTTCAGACATACCAAGCCTCAGCCCAGCTGAGTTGCGGACTAATTTAGCAACCACCATAAACTCAGGGTATGTCCACAAGGTTAATTAAAAACTGAAGATAAGGAATCTAGCTTTTGTTTGACTGAGTGGTGTGGGATCACATTTGTTGCGAACGAAGAGGAGCACTAACTGTGGGGCTGTCACCGTTTCTGTTCTGCCATTGCCATTTCAGCAGTCTCCTCCATGCCCTTCCTCAGAGCTCCCTTCTTCACGGTGACTCAGTCTGTAGCAGTTAGTCATCTCTCCAGATACATCACTCTCTGGAAAATGTGACTTGCTCCTTGAGAGCTTTCTCTACGTAGGAAGCTCCAGCTCCCAGTAAACAGAGGAAGCAAAATGTCTGAAAGCAGGGAAAGGATTTTTCCATCCAGTTATATAAAGCGACCATTAGCATAGCTAGGAACAGTTGATGTTACCAGCAATGTAACATGTGGCTCTTTTGGGAGGCTGCAAGAAAAGCAAGTGTATAAACATCACCCTGCAGAAATTCTTTATTTTAGTATTTATTTCATCCAGTGCCTTCCAGATGCAGCAGGCTCCATCTACCCCCAGGCAGGTTTTGCTGTTCCCTTCACACCTCTCACTTGGTGGGAAGAAACCAGACAGGGGCTCCTGTGCCTCAGAGGGGCCAGGGGAAGACCCCGTCACTCCTCCTTGTGAGACCCAAGAGGTGACCCCAGCTTGCATCCCAGTGCCAAGTTTGTTGCACAAGGGTGACCTGGGGGCCCACGGAAAACAAACCAAGAGTGATGAAGGCCCAGTCATCATTTTTAAGTCGCTATGGTAGTAATTCCTAAATTATCTTTTATTGCAACGTAGCATAACATGACAGTGTTCAGCACCTGGGCATACTTAGATGGATTATCAGCTGCCTGTGCCACGCTAGAGAAGTTTTTGGCCCA
>NW_010156833.1:0-7818 GCF_000695765.1 Mesitornis unicolor
CGGCTCCCCGTTAACCTGCGCAGCGCCTCGCCGTGGGCCTACAGGTGACACTGGGACACCGGGGAGAAGGGGGACTTCAGCCGCGGCAAGGGGCGAAGCGGTGCCAAGGTCTCGGCGGGCTGAAGGGAGCCGGTTCCCCTGTGTGGGTCCCCCCGACCCACGCCAGCCCGTGGGGTTCAGCGCCCTCCGCGCGCGTAGTGCCCTGAGGGTGGGGCGGGAGGCGCCAGTCCTGAGGGGGGACTGAGGCACCTGGCGGGAAGATGTTAAAGTAGACGTCTGAATAGACAAATAGAAGGTAAATCTGTAAAAACAGCTTGTGTGAGGAGTACGTCTGATGAGTGGAAGGAGGAATGAAAAATGAATGAGGTGGGGGCAGCTGTGCGATGGAGCTCACACACACACACCCACCCGGGAGCACAGACCACCCCTCAGAAAGTCGCTTTGGCAACTTGTCATAGGTGAAGCGCACTCAGCAAAGGATCATCACCAAGAAAGCCCCTCCTGACTCTGCAGCATCCCCAGAGGGGCTTAGATGCTTCCCCAGAGATGTGACTCCAGGCACTGCTAGTTTCTAAAATATATCAGAGCATGGTGTGTGTTCTGGTTACACACAGCAGAGCCGTGTCTTCACATACCCCACCACAAGCACTCCCAAGGGCTTGCTGTCCAGTTTGCTGTAGGAGCATAGGCAAGGAATGAGCACTGCGGTTTTCTACACCTGTGTTTTTGAACTGCACTTTGCAAATCCCCCTCCCCTGAAAAAAACCAGACTATTTTTAAGGGAGCTTAAAAATAAGTAAGTAAAGTAAATCTGTTGTTAGGCTGGTTAGCACACGAAACAAGGGTCTGCACTTCTGTGGGGAATACTGGAAAAGCTTGGAAACCACTGATGAAGAATACTAAAACCAATGTGATCACAAGTTCGCTATCAAGTCTTCTGGGAGTTTTGAATAAGACTGACAAAATTGGGTTTTCTGTTTTCAACTTTCAGTAAAGACACTGCAAACAACAGGAAGCTAAAACATGCACTAACTTAAAATTACTTTCTTGCTACTGCCTGTATGTTATCCTTCATATATACCTTGATGCAGTTACTGTGTTTTCAGCAAACCTAAGTATCTTCTTTTTAGTGATCTCTGATAAATTTAGTTTGTGACATAGTTTTTGCCGAGTTTTAGTTTAAGAAGTAATCCTACTGAGTGAAAAATGGTATATTTGCTAAATAAGCCTTTCATAAATGAAGTATTTTTAGAAACAGTATTTTCAGTAATACATTTTCTGTAAGCTGACTGAGGACTTTTTAAGCTCATAAGCATGCAAAAAGCAAGTATGATGAATGAACCCCTGCCATTGGCCTCAGGTATTTTTTACTTTGGTTTTGCCAAATACTAGTGCTATCAGAAAATTGTTCTCCTGGTCTGAAAACAGTGCCTTCCATGCTCCCATCTCATTGGACAGGTATTTATTTTCAGTTTGAGCTCTGTATAGGCTTACTTCTTAACAGAGAACCAGCTGGTGTTTGAGGGCCTGGCTTACAAGAAGTTTATTAAGAAACTGTAAGTCCACTGTACTTTTCATCAAAATGTTTTTAAACAGACCACTATTCACATACAAGTAACTTGATGACATCTCCAAGCTAGTAGTTTTAAAAGATAGTGGAAAAAAAAGTATTACGCTGTTAAAAGCAGAATCTAAAGCTCTATTTAGGACAAAAATTGTTTCTCTAGGGTGCAGAGGCATGAGTACACAGTCTGGTTAACAGATCTCATTTACAGCTTTTTTTTTCCTTGATCCCATTTCTACTGTATCATCAGTGTGCAATGAGACAGCAACAGATGTTGCAAGACATGTAATGAAAGTATAAAACATAAAATTGCTCATTATGAAGAGTAATGTGTATTTGCTGTTACAACCTGCCATTTCACAGATTTTGAAGCCAGATAACAGCATTATGAAGATCTGGTCCCCTTCACTCATCTTGCCAATTCATTGCTGTCTCCTGAACTGCCTTTGAATCACTGGAGTTGTTTTAGCAGTGAATGCCCAGAAATGAATTCACTGCAGGCAGCCCCCTCTTGTACACCCTGACAGGATGCCCCTCAAAGCGTGAATTTGACTATTTGAAATGTGCACCAGGATTCCTGCCCCATTTCACTGCATCTCACAGGCACCCTGCTCTCCCAGCTTCTTTTCTGCCTCTAAAGAGTTGCAGTGCAATTGATTTCTGCTCTGTGCACAAGGGGCCTTTTTTCTTTTTGACCTGCATTTTAGTGTCTGAAATACCTTGTGCTGTTTCTCTGTCTTCATTGGTGTTACAGCAGTTCCTATTTTTACCATCTGCAGATTTCATTAACATACTGTTTATACTCCCTATTCCAGGTCATTAATAATAAAGATATTAAGTCTGGCTCTACTTCCCTTCCGTATCTCCCCAGGCACCTGTTCCCAGCTGTTTAACACTGCTTCTTGAAATTCTTCTGCTCATGTTCAGTTCAAGTCAACTGAATTCTTTTCATATGAGCATTTGTGAGAAAGAGTCAAATCTCATACTTTGAGATCTGTGTATAACATTCACCCTACTGTGCATATATCCAAGTTTGCAATTCTATTTAGTGTAGAAGAATTAGGTTTGATTGGCTCAGAGTACAGATAATCCTTGTGTGGCTTCTTTCCTTGTCTTTGTTCTGTGATTACTATTTATTTTCTATTGCTTGAGCTTTAATTTGGTTTTACAAAAATCAAGACTTACATCATTTTTGGCTTGCTACAACCCAGAGATACAGGAGCTGCGTGTGGATAGCACCACAGATCCATCTGGTCCATGATCCTGCTGTTGGCAGCAGCCAACACTTGGTATTTGAGGGAAAATTTTGGGGAAGAATATTAGTTCATCTGCCTGATACTGAAATTCCATCCTGATGGCCACAGGAGATCAGTATATAACTCAGAGCATGGAGTTTAATCACCCAAATCGCTCTTTGCCCTGCAGAGCTATAAAGAGACAGTGGAGCTCCCTGAAGTCAGTTGATTGGAGTGAAATGTGAGCACGCTGGATTTGCTCAGCACTTCGGGAAGTTGCTCTCAGAATTACCCAGGTGTTTTAAAAAAACAGAGCAGCAGCAGCAGCTCTGCCATGAAGTCACGAGGCTGTGAAACCATCATCCCAACTGTGTGCCAGTTTGTGACATCTATGCAGGAGCTGCTTGTCCTTTTGAGTTGTAGTACATGGACGGTTGATGAAATCCAGAAATGGATTACAGAAGCCATAAGCATGGTGGATCCTTTACCAATGCAAGCTCAGATCCAGAGATGCACACACAAGTTGCTCATGGACAAGAGCCATTATAAAAAGGATTAATTTTGGACACGTCTTAAGTTTTTGCAGGGCCTGATCATAAAGTTCAGAGTAACGGTTGAAAAATCTGATCCACTGTACAGGTAGCATGGATTTGTGATTCCATTCATGGTGCTGCAGAGCACGAGTGCCATTCATTAATCTGCTGTGTGCTTTGGCTCTGTTTTTATTGTCTGTTGTCTTAAGGTTATAACACCATTCACAGCGAGTTGATAGGGATATACTCGGAGAGTCTTCTGTGAACTCACAAATTTAGCAGAAAAACTTTATGTGTATTCAAGAAGTCATTCCTGTTTCTGAATTTCCAAATCTCATAGTTTCTGTGTCTGCCTCTGGGGCCTAGTCCTGTGTTTACTAAGGATTCACTTGCTGGATTGAGAGCTGAGTTTTGAGGCTGAACCTGCCTTTTTTTTTTTTTTTTTTGCTTAGTATCCAGCAAATTGTCACTGCTAGAAAAATAGTAAAGAACTTCTTACTGTCTGCATAGAGCTAATGATTTCCATGAGAGATTATTTACTGCTGTGCAGTAAGATAAAATAATCAGCAAAATATCTCGGCATCTTTTTAGGATTCCTTCTTAGACTCCTTTCCTGTGCTGATTCCCCAGGAATCAACATTCAATAAAACAGAGGTTGAATCATGAAATTGCATATTAGTTAGTCCCTCTCTCAAACATTGCCCAGCTTGTTTTCTCTGCTTTTCAAAAAACAGTTCAGTTTATAAGCATCCTTGGTTTAGTGCTCATCTACATAAAATCTTAATAAAAGTAATACAGGCAAGTCTGTCTTTACTGGTAAAAGCCAAGCTTGTCTGCAGTGATTTTGAAAAAAGTCATACAAGCGGGGTTCTCCTTTAAATAATACTCCAGTGATTTTCAAGAACCTTATTGAAGACATTTTCCAGTATTTAACATCATCACGGAGTGCTATGTGCATATCCCAAAGATGCAGCCAAGGGAAAGAATACAAGGGGAAGCAGAACTGCCATCCTTTTTATTTGAGTGTGTTTGCACAACTCTTCAGAAAGTCACTGTTAGTGCTGGGCTATTTTATGCAAGCACTGTACTTACTACATGTATATAAAACAAACTAAGCATAATGTGAACAAAAGAACACCTGCTAGAGAAAAATCAGTGTCTTGCCAAGAGGGGAGAAGTTAAGTTTTTAGCTCTTAATCCTGTATTTCAGAGTGCAAAGTAAAGGGATGATGATCTGCTTATGAGACTTCGGACAACATCCAGCTGTTAGCCTAGTGCTAACAGGGATTTTCTGCAGTCTGCTGTGTCTGCCTGCACAGCATCTGACCCACTGGATTTAGAAGCTGGAAACTATGAAGTGATAATATTATTAAAAATATTATGTATGGAAGTAGCAGTGCAGGACAAGACAGATTAAGTCTTTGTGAGAGTTTTACTTCTGACAGAAACTTTTCTCTTGAGTTTCCAGGCTTACTACATACAAACGGCAGGAAGTTTGTTTTTCAGTGGGAGCTCTCAAAGCACTTGAAGGGTCGTAAGGAAAAGCAGCCCAGGACTCGTCACACGTCATTAGCAATTCCAGCTCACTACGAACCTGCTGCTTGTTCCAGCAGATGGAAACACAGCCGCCTGGCAGAGCTCACGGCTCTGGTTAGGCAGAGTTAGCTTTAAATACCGGTAGCCTGAGTTCACAGAACCAGGGCAACCCTCATCTAAATGGCTGGGCTGCCGTTTGCAGCAGTGGCCATGGCAGATGATACAAGGATGCAGGGGACACTGGGTGCCAGTGGAAAGTTGCACATCTCTGGTCCCCCACCATTCTTCCCGGCTGCTTCTGGTGTGTCCACCACGGTTGGGTGCATCTTTCACTACGTATAGGAAGGGGTCACTGGGAACTCTGTGCATGTGTTTTTATCCAGTTAATTAATGGAATCAAACATATTTGCCCTGTTCTAGGAGACGACATAAAACCATGACTTGTAGTGCTTGTAGTAACAGAGATGCAACAAACTACAGCAGCTGAGGCTGTGGCCATTACATGCACAGTGTGATTAAGTTCAATACGTACAAACAGAGGAAGGAGGTCACACAACTGCATTTATGCAGCTGGGCTACTGGTGTTTGGTAGCAGTTCAGACCCAAATTGGGCTGGGTTGCCCAGAAAGATGAAGACAAGGCTTTAGTTATACAGCCTTTCTTAACAGGTTTGAGCTGAAGATGGAGAAACTTGGATATGGCTCCAAAGTTTAGTGACATTTGAGTCCAGCATTTAGTTCAGGTGGTATTACTTAGAGACTTCACCCCTAAAGTTCTGATCTCGACACAGAATCACATTTATATTTTGGATCCATCTTTGGGTTTGGATCCTCTCTGATTCCTTCCAGTCCTCGCATGATGGAGTAGGGGTGGCTACAGCAAACTGAGCAGTACAATAGCTTTTCTGTAGAAAGTAGAAAACCACATCATCGTTCCAGAAAAAAACTCATTTATATCTGACTTTTGCCACATGGGAATTCAGAGGGGGAAGTTTGTTGTAGACCATGATTCCAGTGACTGTGCTCTCTTGTTACTGGTGAAAACTTCTGTTTGCACCCAGAAGCATGTTGATGCTTTCTAGTAACATCATAAACCAGGTGCTAGAGATAATACAGTAGAGGAAATACCAGTGACTTGACATATTAACAACCCGCCACTGAAATTAGTCACACTTGAGTTTGAAGTGGGAATGTATCACAGGAGAAAAACCTGTATTCCGCTGTCTTCCCTTCTGCTGGCTACCAGACATTTTATTTCACATTGGTGTGAGATCCTGTAGCATGAAGGTATTTCCTGGGGAAAGTAAGTACGTATAAACGGGACAGAGAAGCTTTGCAGAAAATATCTGCGACATCACAGATGTCTGGCTATGAGGGAACTGGTCACATTTTTTCTGTGAGGAAAACAGATTTCTTAAGAAGACAAAGAATCCAGATTATATGGCCATTGCAAAAAAAAATGTCTCTTTGATGATAGAATAATCAAGTTTGCATTTGACTGAAGCTGTGATCCTCAGTTTGTTTTAACCAGATAAACTGGTGTTACCCTGAAAATGGCAACTCCCCTCTCCCCATCTACAGTTGCTTGTTCACACTGGCTTGTTTATGCAGGGCTCTGTGCATATGTGGCCAGGCAGCCAAAGGACCACAGTCCAGCTTTTGATGAGGTTACTTTTCAGCTGGATGAATTCCCTGATCCATCCAGAATGACCAGAAGAACATTCACACCTTCCCAGGGCAGAGGCGAGAGGCAAAGCCAGACTGCCTATTTTGGCAGTTTTGTTGAGTAGCAGTGACTCTGTAATCATAGCTCAAGTCAGGCTCATGCTGCCTTTTCCACAGCTGAAGCCTTTTCTCATCCTGCAGACCACCCGAAAAGATAAAAGGTTAATGCTTTGGTACCCAAGGAAGTGGTGCAAACCCTGTTGGGGTTCTGGGAAATAGAATTTAGGAATTACTTTAAGACTATTGTGTTTTTCAAAAATGGTTACTGTGAAAACTGCTGTGGGAAGGGAGACATTGTATACTCAGTTTGTATCACTCCATAAATACTTATACTGGTGACAAGTATTTAATTTATCCATTTTTCTTACATAGTTGCCACACTTCATCTACTGCATGGTGGTCCTTTCTTGATCCCAAGTAGAGGATGGCTTAAAAACCAGTGCAGGAATTTTCACTGGTTTTGCAGCGCTTCAGATCGCAGTAAACATTACAGGCTTGAACATTTTCTCTGGTATCAAATCTGTGATGTTACTCTGTTTTTTAGCCTCAGCTGCTGTAACTTCCCATCCAGACTCTGGAAATGATTGATTAGTTTGCAAGAAAAAAATGTTCTGCTTCACTGTTAGGAAAACTTACTAAGTAAAGAGTTGGTGAAATACTGCAAACAGAGCCTCTCGGCAGGCTGGGGAGCTGCTCTGGAGCCTTTTAAGAGCAGGCTGGACAAACAAATACATCTGAGCTTGCTGCCTCATGGAGGCATTTGGACTGGGTGACCTCCCAGGGTGTCCTCATGCTTCCTATGTGCCAGTAGCAACCCGTGGGATACTTCTGCTGTGCACCATGTGTAGATCTGACCATCTGCTGCTTGAAAGGAGCAGCAGAGGGAAAGGGCAGAAAAGGGTCTTCTATTGGCTGACCAGTGGGTGAGTGCTTCTGATAACACACTTGGCCTCAGCATCCTCCCAGAGGGAGAATGGGCTCTGTGTGAGAAGCACCCAGAGGCAGCTAGTGGTGCTTCTGAGCTGAGCACTTCTCCAGCCAGAGAGAGCAGTCATTCCTTCTCCTGCTGGATCGGTCCTCTTTTTGCTGGGATAGAGTTGTAGAATCAGTTTTCTGTTCAGCAGAGCTGCATTTCATTTTACAGGCTTGGGGACGAGTGGCTGGAAAGCTGCCATGCAGACAAGGACCCTGGGGATGTTGGTGGTCAGCAGGATGACCATGAGCCA
>NW_010156834.1:0-320 GCF_000695765.1 Mesitornis unicolor
CTGCAGTAGAGTCTCTTTTCGTCACAAATACACAACAGCTTTTTTGTATTGTTCTGGCAATGTACTTTAATACTAATCTCAGCATGACAATTCCTGTTCCTTTTTTAAATAAAAATTATAGACTCTTTATTATATCACAACAAATGCAACGAATTCTCATACTGAGATCATGACAGATTCTTTTTCAGAGATTACTTGACTGGGTTTTGACCCTAAGTCTCAAAATATTTAATGCACATTTAAGATTTCCTTTGTGTAACAAATTGAATCATCTTTCCTTGTCTACTTCTACTCAATATATGTTTTTTGGTACTTTCAGA
>NW_010156834.1:341-7030 GCF_000695765.1 Mesitornis unicolor
TGAAGTGTGAACACATCCTTCAGGTGCATTTGGCATGCCAGACATTAATACTACTCTTTCATTATCCAATAGTAATACTGGAGAACCTTGTGGCTAAGAGCTGTGTTAAATTAAGTCAGGGATGTGATACAACTCTCCAGGCTGTATATTTCCCACTCTACCTGTAAAACAAGCAAATAATTTTTGCAAACCATTTATTTTCTAAGTTAAATAAATTGTCCAGTTATACCAAACTCATAAAATCATCCTACCATCTGAAAGAGCTGCAAACAGCAGAGCCATAAAACTTTATCAAAAACGTCTTTACCTTGGTTTGGGGCTTAGTGAAGAAAAACCAAGCACAGCAGTTTCAAGAGTAAGCTTTTGAAATTACAGTCTGGGAGGGAGAGTGTGTGTGTGTCTGTGTGTGTGTGTGTGTGTGTGCACGCACACACGCATGCATGCACAAATTTGCTAACCTTTCTGCTAAGCCTTAACTCACTCTTCCTATGTTCTTCAACGTGTGTTAGGTGTTTCAGTCCCCCCTAGCTCCTGGCCGAAGCAACATAAACAGAGAGAGGTAATAACTAGTTTTGTCAGATTTTCAGGCTTTCCAGCAGTGTATCAGTTACAATCTAATTCTGAATTTGGCCGTGTATCCTACTCTGTATCTAAGCCATTATGACAGATCTAGAGGTGATTAGATTTAGGTGAAATAGATTTCCCTGTAATTTTTTTTAACACCTCTCAATTATTTTTCATATTTTGAGGCTATTTGAAGTTAGTCTCAGTGGAAAAGTTGATAAACTATAGGATATTGCAACTTATACTGTAACTGGATTTTCTCTGGCCATTGGCCTATGGAATAGAATTAGATCAGAATACTTTGTAAAAGCAAAGGTAAATGCTTTCAAGTTCAGGCCACCAGCAAAATCTTCTCATTCTTTGGAGCTCATCAAGAAAGTTGCAGCTGTTAAAAGGAGAATTTTCTATCATGGTTGTCATAGTTTAATCCAGCACGCATCTAAACACCACAAAAGTTCACTTGCTTACTGTCTGCCTTGTCAGTGGAATGGGGGAGAGAACTGGGACGTTAAAAGTAAAGAATTCGTCAGTTGAGATAAATACCATTTAATAACTAAAACAACCCAACTTAAGTAAAAATAATGCCAATTAACTGTAACAATGATAACATGACAATCAAAGTTATGCTCAGCTCACAAACAACTGCCACTCGCCATATGCCAATGACAATGCGGCGGGAGAGATAAGTCTCAGGAACCACCACAGGCCCTCATCATGAAAAGAAGTGATTGAAAAAGAAGCAAGAAGGGGATGCAAAGTGGTTGTTCCTGCAAGACCTCCAAATTATAGTGAGCATGACATTTATGGGATAGAATACATATTTATTGGTCAGCTTGAATCACACCTGAATAATCTGTTCTGGGTCACCTATCCCAGAGAGTCCTGGGCTCTCACTTCTGACCCTCTTTCTCTTGTGAAGACAGAAGGAAAAAAAAAAAACCAAAATAAAAAACAAAACAACTGAAAGAAACTCTTACCACAGGTGCAGGCAGAACCTTGAAAAAAACATAAATATCTGCCAAAGAAATTAAAACAAGGAAAAGAATTCTGTCCTGTCCAAAGCTCATTAAAGCTCAAATACTGCTTTCTCAGAAATCTACCTCCAAAACATTAAAAGGGATTTCTATAAATCAGTCCCAGCAAAACCAGAACAATGGTATCAGCTAGTTTCATCTTCTCAGGAGTCTTTTATGTTCCACAAATCTTTTAAAGAGGGTTAAATTTTAAAAACAGATAGATACCTGGTCTTCTGTCAGATCTCTGAAAGGTAAAATGAAATTAGTATATAACATTAATTTAGTAAATGTATTTGTTTTTGGAAAAAAAGAAAGAAAAACCCAAACAAACAAAAAAAACCCAACAAACCAACCAAACTGTACTTTAAGTGCTCATTAAAAAACTACTGTTTTGTTTGTTTTTTTTAAGGAACAATGGTTTCATATGTCTGCTCTTTTGAATATGTCAACAGGAATGTCTCAGAAATAAACCCTTGAACAGTAATTAGGGTTTTCAAATTTAGCAAAGGAGAGACTTGAAAATGGAGATACATTTTTTTCTGGATAGCCCTTGATACTCTGAATTAAAACTGTATGAATTGAGATCCTGTTTAAAGTAAAATGTGGAAAGATTTATTTAAGTAGGAACACAAGTTTTCAAAATTAATTTTTCACAAGACAAAAATTTTTCTTTTCATCACACATGTTCTGCATATAGATTACACATGCACAGGTATTGGAGACTAAATTTGAACATTGTTGCATCAGAAAGAGTCTAATATTAGCAAAATTAGCTAAATTTGTTAAATTTAACATCTTAAATTAAGACACTTCTATTTTAATCAGGATGTCCTAAGCACCATCAGACAGTCCAAAGTCACAGACACCATAATAGCTTACAAGTTTCTATAATTAGAGAACACTTTTAAAAAATCCATTAAAAAAGCTTGATTTGTTTTCATCACTCCTGACTACAATGGGAGGAAGTAAATGTGGGATAGACTTGCAACCAAGTAACTCCACCAACTCCCACACCAATTTGTACTGAGTTGCTCTTAAAATTTACAATTTATGTTTTTGATTGGGGTACTTTCAAATAAGAAGGAAACTCTCAAGTCACAACAACAACATATTCTGGTTCTTTGGAAACCATATTGCAAAGGAAATAGAACATGAATATTGTCTGATCATCCATCTGCTGCTAGATAGAATAGGAAATAAAATCTGTATTATTATAGCCAAAACATCATGCTTTCTGCTTGTATTGTGATTTTTTTTCCTTCTATCAGAAGAGACTGGAATAGCTTTGTAATGAAAATATCTTCACAGATATTTTCAAAAAAATCTGAAAACACTGCTTATGAATAATTCTAATATTATTAACATTTATTTGTATTACAATGTAAGATAGAGAGTTGGGAAAAATATTCTTATGTTTAAGTAATGTTTCATTTTGCCTGGTGGAAAATAGCTGGTAATTCCAGGAAACATTATGCCTCTAAGGCAGAGTTTATTACTGGATTGCATTTTACAGATTAGTTGAGATCACTAAGAATTCTAGGAGAGTAAGTGGACATACTTGGAAGACAAAAGTGCAGCTGAGAAGGCTGTTGAGCAGTTCAGAAAAAGACCCCAGGAAACTTACCATAGTAATCCAATATAAAATAAGCCTGTCAAGAGCCGAGGCCAGTGATGTCAAGAATTCATTAAATTACGTACTACCAAGAGACGCTCACAAAGTAGTACTGCAGGGTGAAGCAAGACAAGCAAAAATCAGAAAATGGGATTGCCAATATATTGTGTATAACCTTGAGTGAAATATGTCAGTGAATCTATTTAACGGCACATGAAATAGTAATTTATAAAAGCAGGGTTTTAACTAAGGAACAACTGAAGATCAGAATAATCCTTTAAGTTCAGATGGACCCAAGTGATAATTTATAAAACTGGCCTGAAACCCAACTATGTGTGTATCTGTCAGTGGTCTTCAGAAATATCACTGTGTAGTACTGTTAGGAAAAAACACTACTCTCAAAAATCCTGGCTCAATGCTGGGGAAGCTAGCAGGGGAAAGAAAGACATGATTCTTCATCCGTCTCCAAGTGCTGTCATGGAACAGGACTCTCCTGCTTTTCACACGTCTTGAAAATCCTGCTCCAAAAGATCTTCATTTGTTTCATGTACAAACACAGGTTTTAGAACCCCACAGACTGAAAGTCAAGACCCTTGTAACTGAGAATATTCAAATTGTCATAAATATATTTACAGAGCTGTAACAGCATCTTTCAGATCCTCTTCCAAAGTGAACTATATCGTGCAAGGCAAATTAATGCTTAACTACCTCCATAGGATGTTGTGAGACCTAAATAATGTACTTTGAGATCCTAATATAAAAAATGCTGTTTAAGTACCAGGCATTATTCACTGCTATGATTCATCACACTTCTTTGCTACAGCACGTGACAGACACTCTAAAATTAACTTCTGAACATTCTTCAGGAGTTATTAGAACTTGTACCCAGTGACTCAGATGTTCCAACCTTTTGTCTAGCAAGGTGTCTTTCATTTCATGTCAATTAAACAGTAGATAAAAATACACTCTAAGTAAATGATCCTCTCTCATCTTATTTTTAAAACATTGAGAACAAATATTCCTTCTCACACAAGCACTAAGAGCTTTAAAACCTTGACCATAAACAGCGGTACACAAAGAACATTTTATGAGTGCACAACAATATGAGGGTTCATAAACCCAAGCACATAACTGTCTTTGTGAAAGTCACCCTAAAAAGTGGCATAAAATTGTTAAAACCACAGTGTAACAACTGGCTTAGCTGTAAAACAGTAAACATATGGACAGTCATGTTCACGCTATGTGTTCTGCCTTATGCCTACATCTACAAGGATGTAGGATCACCTTGAGTACTGTGTCCAATTTTGGTCCCCATTATACAAAAAAGATGCAGACAGGTTGGAAAGGGTCCAGAGAAGGGCAACAAGGATGGTCAAAGGACTGGAAGAGCTGCCGTATGAAGAAAGGCTGAGAAAACTGGGCCTGTTCAGCCTTGGGAAAAGAAGACTTAGGGGGACCTTATTACCATGCACTGGTACATAAAGGGTGGCTACCAAGAAGATGGAGACTCCCTTTTCACAAGGAGTCACATGGAAAAGATTATGGGTAATGGGCACAAGTTGTTTGTGGAGAGATTCTGACTGAACTCCAGAAGAAATTTTTTTTGCTGTGAGATCAATCAGACATTGGAACAATCTCCAAGGGGATTTGGCCGATTCCCCTACACTGGTCAGTTTTAAGAGTCAGTTTGACAGGGTGGTGTTTCTTCTCATTTATACTACACTTTTACCTTGAGAAGTTGGACTAGATGATCTCTGTGGTCACTTCCAACCTGGTATTCTATGATTCTATGATTCTAATCTTCTATGATGTGTGTATATCCTTCCTGCAATTATTTGCCATGAAACAGCTACCTAGGACTACAGAACCATCACCAAAGGCACAACAAGGCGCACAGGAAAGGAACTTTCAGTTGCTGTTGTATAAATTATACTTACAGTCAAAATTCAGTAATTTTCCCATTTTCATCCTGGAAATCTACTAGCTATTGGCTTTTCTAGTAAATTTTAGGTAAAGAATTTCTTTTCTTTCTGAAGCTCAGGGAGTACTGTGCAACTTAATATAATTTCTTCCTGATTCATTCCTTGTTAAAGGGGAAAGAAAAAAAACTAAACATTGAAAAACATTATTTCAGTAAGTCATTGCTTTGATTAGATATACCTAATAAAAATATATTTTACAGAATAGACAAATTATCATTTATGATCTTGATTGAGAAAATATTATAAAGAGCAACGTGTTTTGGTGTAAATACTCACAGAGCAGATAGACTTCTGCTGAAAGTTAGCAGGTAGTATAAATGCCTGTAAAAGTGATAGGAAAGAGACTAGTATCTTTATGACAGTATTATAAAAATCTTGAAATAGTAAAACACACTAGTCATCAGAATTTGACATATATTGCAGTACTTTTACAGAGTCATTTTATCAGGAAAATGAAGCGAGAAGTAGAAAAGTAATTGAATATGTCTCCAACTTCCCTTCATTTGTGAAACAGCATCCTTTAATACCACGAGTACCTAGATTTCTAGTCCTAGCAAGAAGCAGAAAATGAGCAATTTATTCACAGCAGGTCTGTTTTGCTTCTTACTAGACATAGAAGCAGAAACTCTCTAGTGAGCAATCAACCTCTTACCAATAGTTCTGCTAGAGGTCATTGACAAGAATTGCTGCAAAAGCCATTTAATGTGCACAAAAGTCATAAAACTCCCATCATGCTTGATGTTGACTGTGTTTTAATTTAATAACCTTAGATGATGTATTAAATTCTAGAACCTGTAGATTTGTTTGGAAATAATGAGTCCAGCAGTGAGGGGGAGACACATAACGGACTCCAGACAACTCTATAAGAGTTATAAAGTGAAGACCTTTATTTTATCAGAAGCTGCGCTTTTATAGTCTAAAATCCCTTAGTCATCCTACGTAAGCGTTTCTATTGGTTACATATGTGTCCATATTGTCTAAGCTAATACATGATTGGTTACTATCTTACACACATGACATTGCCCACATCCGCTTCCGGTTGGTTTACTTCCGCTTCCGGTTGGTTCACTTCCGGATCATTCTCTTGTTGCATCACCATACTTACTCATTCTTTAATGTTCCCACACAGCAGTTCCTGAACTAGGAAAAAACCAGGCAGTTTACGAGAAATTTTATTTTCTTATTATTGCCCGCAGCAGTAATCATATGAAGCACAAGAAATGCAAAAGAAAACCTCAGGCCTGAATAAAAGTAGGAACTTGCATACAATACCACTATTCGTAAAATAATCACATGCCCAGATTGACTTATTTCCTATGTTAATGACTACTTAGATATTTAAGCAGTCATTTCTACATTTCTACATTTAGGCTGAGGTACTTCATGCCTTCTTTGCCTCAGTCTTTAGTAGGAAAACCAGCAGTACTCTGGGTACTCAGTCCCTTGAGCAGGAAAACAGGGATGGAAAGCACAGTTGGAATTATGGAAACCCCCATAATTCATGAAGAGGTGGTT
>NW_010156835.1:0-2981 GCF_000695765.1 Mesitornis unicolor
GGCGCAGCGCCGCCTGCCGCCCGCCCGGGGAGTCCGGACTCTCCTTCCTGCACGGACCCGCCCCGCGGGGCTCCCCTCAAGGGCTCTGCCCTGCCCGTTATCCCCGGGAAGGATGCGGGGCACAGACAGGCTCCCCCCCGCGGAAGATTCCTCTCCGTCCATGCATCCGCAGCAGAAGCCCAGACCGGTTCCTCTCTGATCCCAGTTTGATTTGCAGCATCTCCAGCTCAGATCAGTAAAACCAGTGAGTGCTAGGGGAGCAGAGGCAGCGCCCAGCCCTGGGCATCGTCCTTCCTGCACCCCGAGGTGACCCTCAGCTCTTGGGGACCCAAGGCCCCGTCCCCTTCCCTGGGGATGAGTCACCCCAAAATGCACACAGGGAGTCAGGGGAAAGTACCCCAGCTTTAAGAGGGCCGTGATAAGAACAGGTTTCTTTGCCATTTTATCTGAGGGAACCGAGTTCTTGTTCCTCCTTTGTAGTCAAAATTGTGGTATGTTAAATTGCAGTTAATTAGAGCTAGTTGCTCAAAAGAAAACGGAAAATCTCTACAAGATTTACCCAAACTCCAGTAATAAGACATTAAGGAAATACAAGTATCTCGTTCTTCAGATCAGAGAGTTTTAATAATAACAGAAAAAATCAATACGAAACTAAATTAAATCTGTTGTTTATATTCATCAGGTGATTTGATAGAGAGTCTGCCAATTCAGATCTCTATTGCTATGATAAGTAAATACAAACATATTCCTTTTCCAATTACAAAGTTTTAATGGAAATGATCAAGAGCAAACGCAATCAAAACTACCTTTCATATCAGCCAAATTCCAATTAAATTAGCCCAGGTTATTCAATAAGGAAGCCAAGCTCCTTATTGATGTAACTGTACAGAAATACAAACTTCAGCTTTGCCGATCACAGCACTCAGTGCAGGGGAAGAATTAAGTCTTCAGTGAAACCGATTTCATTTCAATTTCTCCTTTTTGTCCCACGGCCCTGCAGAGCCCCCAGCACCGCTCCCTCCCCAGCTCTGCGGGACAGGGACCACAGCAACACATGGAGCAGTCAGGGACCCTGAGCTGCTGCACTCCAGGGGCTTCTCTGCACTCAGGCAGGAGCAGACACGGGATAAAATGTGTGGTTGCAGTCAAATCATCCCTTAAAAGAAATAACAGTAAATTCTGAACTTCCCAATTACAGGGGATGGGCAAACCTTGGAAACCATTAAGAGCTGCTTCCTCTGTTGATGAATTATCCAGAGTGCACAGAGCTATTTGCTGAGCTTCACTGTATTACACTAATTATAAATTAATATATTGCTCATTACACAGAAAAGCTGTGCAGTCAACTAATGCACTGCTGCAAAAAGCGTATTTTAAAACATCCTCTGGTACTTTTATGATCTAGATGTTTAATTTACTTGTGTTCTGACTTAAATGCTACCAACACGTCATACTTTCACAAAGAAACATCCCTGGCTCCATCCTGCATCCTCTGGGGCTCAGCAGCGTGGCTGGATGATGACACTTGGAAGAGCTTTTAATGCTCAGCCGTGCCTGGGCCAGGCAGCCCTGGGCAGGAGAGTACCAGGCTCGACAGCAAGGAGGAAACGATGTGACCCAGCGGGTAGGATGAATCAGGGGAAATGGAGCCCTGGTTCTTGGAAACCAGTTATTAGCACCACATTGTTCCAGGGAGCAATCCGTGTTTTTATGTCAGACCATTCTTTCTGCACAGTGCTTAGCACTGAGGAAACAACAAATACGAAAGTGGATCAGTTTCACACAGAATCATTTTGGAAAGTGTTGCTTCCTCCTTTCTGGGAAAAGCATCCTGGTGACTCAGCAGTACGGGGCGGACAGGCAGCCCTACAGAGGGGAGATACATTCCCCAGAGAATCCGGTGATTTTCAACCTTAATAACACAAAGGATATTGCACTCATAGTATCTGAGACCCCCTGCATGACCAGCCACAGGACAGAGGCGCTGTAAGGGGGTGGAGCAAAGAGAGGGGACCCAAGAGAGGGTCTGTCCTGCCCCCTCAAGCTGGGAAGGGGGCACAGTGAGGTGACAGAGGAACAAAAACTCTGAGCAGGGGATGTTCTTACCTGGGCAGCTCTTCATACAGGAGTTCAGGGATTGCTACAATCAGGGACAAAAAACTATGATAAAATCTGACACACTGATATGAGATTCAATGAAGAAACACACATAATTCTGCTGATAACTCTGCCTGTACCTAATTCAGGCTCCCAATGCAGAAAGGCACAGGGCAGAACTGCTTATAGTTCTCTCCTTCAGCCTTAGAACACCCGTAATGGGGGAGCAGGGACCTATTTACCAGGGAACGCTTTAAATAGGGGTGTGCAAACTGGCAGCAGAAAGTGGTGGGGAGGGAGTATGAGCTTTGGGGACTTCAAAAAGGGAGGCTGCTGAAGGGCTTGAAACCAGGCATTAGAAAATGGGAGTATAGGGACTATAGAATAATTTCTATAGAGTGGTTTTAGTATTCTGGTACAGTTAGAAGAGAGCTCTGGCTGAAGAAGGAGGCAGCTAACATACGGAGAGCTTTGCAGAGCTGGCAGCGAGACCTTGCAGTGCTGAAGCCCTGCGTGGAAAGGACTGAGTGATTCCTCTGCGAAGCTGAGAGTGCTGGGGCTCGCAAATCTTAAGAAATGACCTCAATTTGACTTTACAGTAGGTACGTACTGTATTTTTTCAGCAGGGCTTTTGTTGTCATGATGACCTAGAGGCAGCGGGTGCTGGGGTCGGGCTGTGCCGTTTAAACTGGGCTGGGACTGGGCTGTTCTGGGTTGGCCGGGTCCGCGCCCTAACGGGTCCTAGAGTGCAGCGGCCCCGGCGGAACGGAGCGGCCCGGCTTCGGTCCCCTCACGCCGCCTCCCCGCTCCCCCGGGCCTGGGGTTTATTAATAACCCGGCGGGGCTGCGGGGGTTTGGGTTTCAGCGGCGAGCGGGGGGGAGGT
>NW_010156836.1:0-10169 GCF_000695765.1 Mesitornis unicolor
GTGACCCAACCCTCCCGGGACATGGGGAGCAGTGGGTGGGGATCGGCCTCAGGAGAGCAGTGGGGGAACCTGATGGTCCTGGGGGCACTGGGAGCATCCCTGGGGACCGGCTTTTTCGCCCCTGTCGGGTGGACGGATCTCTCTGGAGCCGTGGGCTTCACCTGGCTCTTCCCCCCTGCAGTCCCTGATGGATGCACAGAACTCGAGGATCGAGGAGCTCCTGCAGAAGATCAAGCAGCAGCAGTACAAGCTGGACAAGCAGAATCTGCAGATTAAAAGCCTGCAGAGCAAGGTGAGCTCCTGCCCCACTCTGCATCTGGGGAACCTCAGTCTGGTCCTGCATGCTGTGGGGACCACAGCAGGACCCCACTCTGGCAGCCCCTGACACAGTGCCCTGGTGACAGCAGAACTGGCCATGCCTCTGCTTCCTGGCTTTGGGGATTCTAGGAAGGTGGTCCCTGTGCTGTGAGATTGGCGCAAGGGCAGTGAACTGCAAGCTTCTGTGTTTGCAGAGAGCAATTGGAGGAATCGGTGTGTGGGAACAGAGCCTCCCTGGGCTCTTCCTTTGAGTTTATCTGTGGAATAAACTCATTAGCATGGGTGTGAAAAACCACAATAATTTCTGGTTTTGCCAGCCTCGGGTATCTCTGATTCCTAGTGCTTTCTGGGCAAGTTCAGCCCCAGCTCTGGTCGCACGGGAGCAGCTGGCGCCTTGGCTGATCGGCACCTTTGAGAACAGCATTGAAAATGAGCTGAGATAAAACTGTCCTGACTTGTGCATTTTTTTTTTAGGTCAATCTGCTGATCCCCTTACACCTGAAGGACAACAAAACCCAGTCTCCGAAGTGGAAGATAAATCTGAAGAAAAGCCTCAGCCTCACCAACCAGAGCCAGAACGCGACTGGGGAGCCTGTGCCGACACAGAGTGAGTGTCTCCCTGCACTGCCCCGCTCCCCCGCACCAAAGCAAAGCCCCAGCAGTTGCAACCGTTTGGAAACAAAAGGTTCAGTTGTCCTGAGTCAGGATGTGAGATTTGCTCACAAAACTGGAGCTTGGGAGCTTGGCCAGACTGGGGGGATCTGGAGCACAGGCAGGATCCTAGCCTTCGGGATCAGTATTAGTTCAGAATTACGGATGTAAGAGGAATTTTTCTGCCTGATATTGAGAAGTCAGTGGGGACTGGACAAACCTCACTGGCAGGTATTTGTCAGAGAGGATTGGCAGGTGGGGGGTGACCGCAGGCAGGAGAGGAGGGCTCTGCTGCGCGTTTAACTCTTGTTTACCAGGCAGGCTCTGCGGCTCAGCCTGGCTGCTGGCGGAGGGCAGGGGCAGGGACCCATGGGGCATCAGAAGAGCTGCGCCCCTGTCACCCTTAGCTCATATTTAGGGCTCATACATTATAAACAAGTGCCTCAGCTTGCACTGTCCTCAACTGAAGGTGCTGACCTGCAGCAAATGCTTGGGCAGTGAAGGCATGGGACCCTCACAGTTCTGGGAAATGTGGAACAAAGCAGGCGAGCAGATGCTGCAGCTGGAGCTCCTGGCCTGCCTGGAGCATACTCTCTCCAGCGAGGGGTCTGGAGGGGCTCCTGCAGAGCAAAGGGCAGCAGAGCAGAGATCCCCAGCTCTTAGTTCTCTTGTGGACCAGAACTGGAGTCCCTGCAGGGTTCACTGGCCAGGAGCAGCTGCTTTTGTGTCGGGTAAATCAGAGTGCTGACCCAGGCTGCGCAGCTGCCTGGAGATGTCCCATCCGAGCTAAGAAGAATACCGCACAGGGCAAGGATGCATGGGGGAATCCTGCCCAGGGCTTAGCGCAGGGATAGCTGTGGGAAAATGCATGATAATTGGTGTGTGGAGTCTGGAGCTGTCACCGATGTGCCTGGAAGCTGGGTGGGCAGAACGAAGAGCTGCAGAATCGGTGCAGAGGAGGAGAGAGATGGGACACGAGGCTCCAAACTCCTGCTGGTACTTGGCTCCGTGGGGCTGGCCAGCCCGCAGTGGGGGCTGCATGAGGTCTCCCTTGATCAGAGCAGCACTAGCAACTGAGAAAACTGTCTCAAAACCTTTTTCCCCCATTTTTTTTCTGGGCTCTGCTTTGTGACTTGCCCTCAGTAATGTATCATGGAATTGTTTGCTCCGCTCTCAGGTTATGCTGAAAGTGGGGAGCAGATGGGTTTGGGTCTTTGCTACCTACTGGTGGCAGATGTCGTCTGTGCTGTGGGCTCTGCGCTGGCAGAGCAGCCCCTGTGGAGGCAGCGAGGGCCCCCAGGGATGCTGCAATGTGGGGGTGCCAGAGCTCAGCACCTTCTCGTGCCACACTATGCCCGATGGGGAGACCCTGAGCATCCCAACTCTCTCCTGGCTGAGCCCTGAGCTCCCCCTTCTCTTGCCTAATCCCTGCTGTTGATATTGCTGACAGAAAAACAAATTGGCTTCCTCTCATTAGCAAGTTGAGTGAGTTTTCTGGCAAATCTAAAAGCACACAATGTCTGACAGGCCAGCCCCGTGCCCTGCGCCTGGGGAGGCTTGGGGCTGTTTTTGGAGCAGGGGAAAGCTTGTGCCGGCAGCTCCCTGCCTATTGTTGGGCAGGGCCCAGTGCCGGCACAGCCCCAGGGAGCATCGATGAACTCCACCAGCAGCCCTTTCAGAAAGACCCTTTTATTTGCATCCAGTGAACACAAAGTTGGGGTTTTTTTTCAAGCCAGGGATGGCACGGGGCCAAGCGTGTGAAAGTTGAAGGCTTGGAGCTGCCTGGGGAGTGAAAGGTTTAATCACTTGCAGAAAGAGGATCAGGGCTTTAGGCAGAGCCTGGCAGCTGGCCGAGTAGGGGAAAGGGAGAGCCCCTGTGCTCCCTCCCCACTGCACTGGGCCTCCAAAATGGTTGGGTTGGGCTGGGGAGGGGGAGGCGATGCAGACAGCTCAGGGCCTGCCCCGCCAGCCATGAGGAAGGGTGGTGATCCCAGGGTGATGTCCCGTCATGCCTGGAGATGCTGTCGGGTGAATGAGGTGCCGTGCCGGGGCGGCTCCAGGCAGCCTTGGTGGTTCTTCCCTCTTGTTTGGCTAAATAAAAGGGAGGGAAAGGAAAACATCCAGCACAGCCAGGAGGTCTTGTCGTTCTGCTGGTGCCAGAGGGATGTGCAACATGAACTGGAACTAACGAGTGTGTTCCCCAAACACAAAGGTTGGGCTGGGGCTGTGCGAGCAGCTGCATCTCCGTGGCCTGGAAGTCCCCATTGCACTAGGAAAACAGATTTGATGCAGCAAGTGTGGCCAGGCCCCAGGAAAAGAAAGCAGGCAGGGTTGGGGTTGACTTCTACACACTGGGGCCACTGGGCAACCACGTGGACACTGTCCCGGTAATGCTGGGAGAGGCTGTGCAAAGGAGGTGAGGTCTGAAAGGCCGGGCAAGCCCCGCTGCCAGCCTGTGGGCCAGTGGGTTTCCTGTCCCACAAGCCCTGCTTGGCTCCATGGCTGCAGCTACCCAGAAAACGGGGTATTGGGGTGCACTGACTGCCTTGGGGTGCCTGGTGACTTTGTGTGTTTTGATTCTTCATGTGAAATGCTCACCTTGTCCATGTGTGGGGGGCCTGGGGCCATATGATTGTCCCATGGAGCACTGATGGGCTGGCTGGCACTGAACCAGGGGTGCGGGGATGCCAGCGGCTGCATGAGCCTGGCCATGCTGACTGTGGTGAGGGGGAGAGGGGCTGCCAAAGAGGGTAGGTTGCCCAGAGGTGGTGGGGAATGGGTGGAAGGTGGTGGCAGGTGTCACACTGCTGTCCCTCGGGTGCTGACCTTTCCTCCAGCTGTGGCTCCGTTCTGTCCCAACACAGCATCTGGGTGAGGATGGGGCAGGGAGCGATGCTCCATGGGGGCTGCTCTTGCTGCTCTTGCCCTTGGCATCTCAAAGTCCCCATTTCCCCACTCTGACCTGTGTGAAGTCCCATGGCCGTGGAGGGGATGTCCCCCTCTCTGCTGCTACCCCAGATCAAGGTGCCAGCCCCGACCCTGGGGGCTGCTGCTGCAAAGGGGACCCCAACAGGGGACTGCAGGGTTGGCTGGCACCCCAGCACAGCACAGGCTGTGTCTTTAGGTTTTTTCACCCATTTCTCCACCCGTCTGGCCCAGGGCTGCCACGGCAGCAGCTGTGCGCCACCAAACTCTGTCTCACCCCGGCATGGGGAGAACAGACCCCTTTTGTCTGGGGGTGACGGGGGCACCTGTCCTGGCGGACAAAGAGCCCCTTGACTGCGCCCACACCCTGGGCATTGCAGGCCTCACACATCCTCCTGCAGCCTTTTGACTCGGGTTTTGTAACAGGGCCCCCCCTCCCTGTCTCGCCCCAAGTGCCGCGGGTGCGGGTTCCTGGGTGGACTTTTATCGGTGCTGTTGAAACGTTGCTTTGCTGGCAGCTCTGGGCAAAGTCCCCACAGACACAGAAGGAGAGGTGGGGGCCTGGGAGCAGCTGGGGATGGGGGCGGACAAGCTGGGGGGCGTCCTCACCCCAGGAAATCCACTCGTGCAATGAGCTGGGGCTCCCTGCGGTCCACCCACCCCTTCCCTGTCCTGGGCAGTGTGTCTCTGGCGAAAGGGTCACCCCGGCCTGGCCCTGTGCCCGCTGGTGGCAGCCTGCCTGGGGACATCTGGCTGGGGACACCACAAGTGCCGGGAGGGAGACGTCGCGTGCTGGATGCTTGGGCACCTTTCTGACATCAGGACTCGGGTTTTCCTTCTGCCCCGAGGCCCTTTGGGACTGCTTCAGCCTCAGGGTGGGATGAGAATGGTAGGCCCTGGTATTACCCCACCCGAGCAGAAGGAGCTGGGAAGCTCCTCAGGTCTCTCCTTGCTAGGAACTGCTCTCCAGCCTAGGTCACCCCAGCCTGGCCTGATGCCTGGCTTCTGCCTTGGACGGAAGCCCGAGGAGCTGCGTTTGGATAAATGGGAAGATATGGGGTCACAGCATTTAAACATGCTGGGGTCAGGGGCTGTTGTCTCAGCGCGTGTCCAACATGACAGTCACCACTGTGCACAGCTGTCCGGGCTCCTGGCCAGGGCTGAGAGTGTGAGGCTGTGGTAGGAGCAACCTGCTGAGGAAGTGGGCCCCAGGGCCATCTTCTCAGTGGCCGTTTCCTTCCCACAGAGCTCCCAGAGGATTGCCACCAGCTCTTCCTGGCTGGGCAGCAGAGCAGCGGCGTCTTCCAGGTGCAGCCTGCAGGGTCTCAGCCCTTCAAAGTCTACTGTGACATGACCGCAGGTAAAGGGGGGGAGATGTCCTGCAGTGCTTTGCATGGTGGTCTTGCAAATCGTAACCCCAAATGACTATGTTTTCTCTGCCTGCAGAAGGTGGCTGGACAGTGATCCAGAGGCGCACAGATGGCTCTGTGGACTTTGACCAGCTTTGGGATGCCTACAAGAATGGTTTTGGAGACCTTCATGGTAGGTGGATGATGGCATCTGTCGTCTTGTCATGGGCGAAGTGATATCTTAGCACAAGTCATTCCCACTTGCTGCCCCTGTAGATCTCTGTTTTGGAGCCCAGTGTTGGGCTGAGGAAGCTAGGGACACCGCTTGCAGAGCCAGGAGTCCTTGGTCCTCCTGATTTGTCGTGCATGTGCCAGACAATGACTGAAATGCTGCGGTGCCCTGGGTTGTGCCTGTTTGTCTCTGGAACCTGCTCACGTGTCTGCTTTGCACAACACGTTTGTGTCCCCGCAGCCAATGGAACAATGTGTCTTGTTCCAGGTGACTTCTGGCTGGGCCTGGAGAAGGTGCATCACCTCGTCCAAGAGGGGAGATACGATCTCCTGATTGAGCTGGAGGACTGGGAGGGAAATTCCCAGGTGGTTCAGTTTGTCTTCAGCCTTGGTGGTGAGAGCACAGCCTACACACTCAACCTGCTGGGGCCTCTGTCTGGAGAGCTGGAAAACGCCATTGGGGACTTCAGGCAGCTGCCCTTCTCCACTCGGGATCGCGACCACGACCTCAAAGCTGACACAAACTGTGCCAAACACCTCTCAGGTCAGTACCAGCTCTTCCTACCCAGTGGTATGCGCTTTCCCTTCAGCTCTCTGCTGTCTGGTGGTGTCTGTGAGCAGGACGGGGACCTTGCAGGACCAGATCCCTTTGGTGTTGAACCCGAGTTGTCCCCTGCTTCCCTGGGAAAGCCCTGGGAGAAGCCATGCAGGGAACAGGGTGGGAAGCTGAAACCAGGAGGGGTTCATGAATCAGGTCTTGGCCCAAGCATCTCCCTCCCAGCAGCCTTGCTGGCTGCCACTTGGCTTGGAAACCTTTCAAGCGAAGCAGAGGCACGGCCCCAGGCCTGAGATGGGGCTACCAAATGTTTGAGGGGGGTTTGCATGCAAGAAAGAGCTGCAGGGATGTGCAGATGCATCCGGAAGTCACATGGGATCTGTACAAAGGTTTTGCAGCGCATGGGACTCCTCGAGTGTGTATGGGGTGGTCTTGTAAGGTCCCAAAACCCTGGAAAAGTGGGGAAAATGGGGGGCAGCAGCTGCCTTGAACCTGGATTTATTTTGTCTGGAAGTGCTGTGGGTTAAAGCTGCCTCTGTGTTACCTTGGTAGGTGGCTGGTGGTTCAGCACCTGTGGCCATGCCAACCTCAACGGGAAGTACTTCCGCTCCATCCCCCGCCAGAGGCACGAGCGCAAGCAGGGCATCTTCTGGAAGACATGGAAGGGCAGGTACTACCCGCTGAAGTCGACCGTCATGAAAATCCAACCCGCAGCGCTGGAAGGAGAGCCCTAAAGCTGCCACTTGAGACTTGACCTTTCCTGTGGAGCACAGACCTGAGCTCCATCACTTGGTGTTTACAGAAAACAACCCCACCCTCCCTGGGGAGTCCCCCGAGGAGCATTTCTCTTGGTTAGCAGCCCTTTACCGAGGAGCTGTCTCCTGCCACTGTAAGTCAGACAGCTCCATGTTGCTGAAACCCCTGGATGGGAGCTCCCAAACTGGAAGAGGAGCCACCAGCAGGGAGATCCACCTTCAGTGCATGCACAAGGGTCTTCCAACCTGCCACGTGCTGCTGTGGCAGGTTCAAGTTGTCTGGTGCTTTCTGACCTGTCTGAACACTTCTGTGCTGGTTTTGATGAGCTGAGGGTGGGGGAAGGGGAGCACGTGAAGTGTTTCGCTACCCTGGACCCAGGCGTTGGGTACGAAGCCTTGCTGTGTCCTGTCTTGCTGTTGTTCCTTAATGATGTCCTATGTGAAAATCCCCAGAGCCTCCTTGTCCCCTGGTGCCATGAGGCACTGAGCCTCGGGCAGCTCCGTCTGCACAGCCCCGCTCTGATGACTTCAACCCACTGAGAACATGGGTTTGTGTGGGGAGGCTGAAGGACGCCCTGTGCAGAAGGGGACCTCAGGCTCACCTGGCTTCCCTGGCCCCCATGGCTCCAAAGTTCTGTATTTCTGTCTGTGCTGGAATTTGCTGGGAGCTGAGGAAATTACCTCCAGCTCCAGGAGACGATGGGTGGGATCCTGCAGCAAGGATTGCATGAGTACCAGATCCTGGAGGGCTGACTCTTGGGCTTTGTCTGGAGCCTCCCCAGTGTTGCTGGGGGTGGTGAGGACGAGCACTGGGACAGCACAGGTACAGAGCAGTGACTGTCCCTGGGCAGGACCAGCCCTGCTGTCACCAATAAAGGCCCCTGAAACCTGGAGGGCTGCCTTCTCCCAAAAGCCTCCCTGTACTTTGAAGTGGCACCATCCTGCATGCACATCCCAAAATTTGCTCTGAAGGACCAGGGAACAATGGGGGTTTCTCTGTGAGAGCCTTGCCACCTTATGGGGTGCATACCCTGGTGTACAGCATTGCCTCTGCCTTTGGGGTGAGTGCCTGGGGAGAGGTGGGCAAAACAGGTCCCCAAAAACTGTTCTGGGCCAAGCTGCCGTCTTGGGGCTTCCCAAGCATCCTGCCCTATTGAAGTCATATTGACTGCTGTGCTAGAGCTCCTAGCTGCTACATATTGTAAATAGTCATTTGTAGGACATTGGATCTTGTTGATGAATTTCCCGTTTTAATTTGTTTCTATATTTAAATGCAGTGTTAATAACAATGTGGTGTAATTTATAAATGTTGATGCTGGAAAAAAAACCCGCAGCTGTAGTTTGTGTACTTTAAACTTTTTTTTTTGTACTAAAATATCTTTTCTGAAGATGTCTTTTAATAAAAACAAGCCTGGAACTGTCTTGCCTGGATTATTTGTCCGATGGTTTACCAGCAGAAGATGTGTGGGAGCTATGTGAGCATGCTGGATTCAGAGACTTCACTTGTTGGGAGTTTGACCTAAGCACTGTGCTTCCTTTGACCTCTATTTTCAGCTGTAGCCTTACGGACCTCTCTGAAATAAATCCCTGCTGTAGCCCCCAGCAGTAATTTTTAGTCTGTTCGAAGTTCACAGACTTCTAAATTTCTTTTCCTTCTGGAAATCAGGCCCAGGGGCAGCACATTCACAAGTGCCAAGGAGCTGTTCCTTGTAGCTGCTGGAAAACCCTGTGCCAAGTCCTTGAACCAGAGCAGAGCCTGAGATCTGGGTTATTTGGATGGATTAAAGTCAGATCTGAACAGGACAAGCCCCAATAAGCAGCAGCCTTTTACCTGCTCACCAGGTAACTCCTGGCTCCTAGCTCCTAGCTTAACTGGAGCTAGAGAAAATCACAAGCTCTTTAGTCCAGGGAGGGAGACAAAAATGGCTCATTGCAGAAGGAAGAGGCGAGAGACTGCTGCATAAATACCTGATGTACCTAAACATGGTCCCAGCTACTGTGTCTCTTCTCCCTCCTTGGGGAAAAAACCTGGGGTTAATGATAGCCCCAAGCACAATTGCACAGACAGCCCATTATACCCGGCCCTGCGCTATCTATCTGCTCCCTCTTGCATTCAGAAATACATTTTTAATGTTCCATTTGCTTAATTCAAAGCTTGTTTATTCCCTGGGTGCACCAGCAGATACTGGAGTGCTGTGTTTTAGTCTGGATGATGAAGTGATTCTACTAAGGTGGTTTTTATGCATCAGACAGAAACTGGTGAAGGAGCTATGCTGTGTTTATTCATTGCCAGAGTTGGGGTTTTTTTTGGCAGATCTTTGATTTGTGCCCCAGTGATGCATTTGATCTTCAGCATCTACAGGAGGTGCCTGGAGGACAATGCCAGCTGGTACTGAGCACCAGCCGGGGGAAAGCAAAATGCCCCAGACCTTGCCTAGCCCAGGCACTACAGCTGCTGCTTTCTTCTGTGTCTTGGTCTTGCCCTGTTCTGCCGGGCAAATCTCCACATCCCACCAATGTCAATGCCACCCTATGTCACAGAATCACAGACTCATGTGGTTGGAAAAGACTTTTAAGATAATCGAGTTCAACCATAACCTGTCCACCACTGAACCATGTCTCTCAGCACCTCATCTCCGTCTTTTTAATCCCTCCAGGGATGGTGACTCCACCACTGCCCTGGGCAGCCCCTTCCAGTGCCTGATCACCCTTTCGGAGAAGACATTTTCCCTCAGATCCGATCTAGCCCTCCCCTGGCACAACTAAGACCATTTCCCCTCATCCCATCACTTATTACTGGGGAGAAGAGACCAAACCCCTCCCCCCCTGCTACCCCCTCCTTTCAGAGACCTGTAGAGGGCGATAAGGTTTCCCCTCAGCCTCCTCTTTAGGCTGTGGAGATGATGAGGTCAAACGGCTGCCCGCGATGCAGCACCGGGCAGTGGCTGCTGTTGGTGGGATTTGGGTGGGACCCACCAAAAAACTCCTTCCCGGGAGGGGATGCAGCCCTGGGATGGGTTGCCAGAGCCATGGGCTGTCCCTGCCCTTGCCTGATGTTTCCAAACTTGCACAACACCGCTGCCATCCCACCCTGGTGCTGGGGCTGGTCGTGCTCTGATGGGAAGATCTAAACAGTCCCGGTTCCCAAAACAGATCCTCCCAGACCACAGGTCCCACGTCAGAGTATAGGGCACCTCGGGGTCCTTCGAGTCCCTCTGCAGAAGCAGCCAGCCCTGGCTCTCTGTTTTCATCCGAAATCCCGCTGGAATTCTCCATTCCCTTCATTTTTAACAACTCAGCGTCTGGGAGCCCGGTGAGGGATGGGGCAGCTCCCTCCAGCGACAGCAACAGAAACGGCAGGGAGGGCCCGCCCGCCCCGCCGCG
>NW_010156836.1:10213-13712 GCF_000695765.1 Mesitornis unicolor
CCCGGGGCGGTGGCCCCTCCACAGGTCCTGACCCGCTGGTCCACCCAGGACTTCCAGTCCGCCCAGTAAAGCCTCGCCGAGCGGCTGGGAAGCAGGGCCGCTGCTGGTGGTGTGTGCTCGGAGGGGCTGTGCCGATAGTTGTGATGGGCCGGAGCTCAGCACATGCTGGACAGTTGAAGGCTGCAGGGTCTGGACATGTCAGGGACAGAGGCTCTGCGGGACAGCCCGGGGCCACTGGACAGGGCTGAGGGACAGCCCAGGAATGAGGGTCAGCCAGGGGCTGTGGCCCAGGGCAGGGACACAGGGCTGGAGCATGCTTCGACGTGGAGCTTGGACTCCTCAAGAGAAGCAGATTGAACCACAGCTGCTTTGGCCCAGGGGTTCTCACAGAGCATTGTCAGATCACATATTCGTTGCACATCTGGCACCGACATCCCAACCCAGCTGCGGCTAGTGGCTCAAAAAGCGAGGAGAGCCCCAATCCGCCGCACAGAGCCACCTCCAAATCCAACCTGCGTCTTAATGACAAAAACAACTGCTGGGAGATCTGACAGTGGGGCCTCAGGCCCTTTTTTATACAACAGCAGAATCCAAATCACTCCGTGCAAAGTTTGGCAAAAAGGGAAGATGTTTGTGCATGCACGGAGCTGCACCTGGATGAGCTGAGCTCCCTGCAGCAGTGGCAACGAGACACTGGGAGGGGGAATCCAAAAGCATCATCCTGAGCCCCCCATGGCCACGGCGGCTGTCACAGAGCACCGCAACGGCACAAAAATGGCAAATTGGAGAAACCCCGTTGGAATCTGAGACCTGATGAGAAGCCAGGGACCAGCTAATTAATAACGAGAGGAGTTCTTCACCAACCAAAACTCCATAGATGCCTCCCTGGCCCCTGACCCCCTTGCCAGCACCAGCAAGAGTCATGCTTTTCAGTGCCTCGGGGTGCCTGGTGGGCACTGGGGCATCAGGACTCTCCCAGTCTTCCCAGTAGCTTCAGCTTTTCTGCTGGAGCTCTGCAGGACCCAGCACAAACCGAGTTTCCCCGCAGATGTGTCTGGCACAGCTTTGCAAGCACCCGCACCCTTCCCAGGGACAGATCCCAAGCAGAGCATTCCAGGGTGCTCCCTTGAGGGTGCTCATGGACACTCAAAGGACCAGATCCCGGTCAGAGTGTGGGAAGGGGTGCTTTTGGCTCAAGAATCCCAGGCAGGCAGCTACGCCCTGGGGCTGAAGCACCCAGGACAAGAGGGAGCATCTTGGGTGACCACTTTAAGCAAGTTTTTGTCATGTAAAAAAAGAAGCAGATGGCATAGGCCTGGCTGCTGGCAAGGGTGTGTGCCCCAGCATAGTTAAAGAAAATATTTGGGGCGTGTAGGATCTCTGCTGCCTGAGGCTTGATGGCCTTCGATCAATTCAAGGACACATGGGATTTTAGAAAGAGTCTGCAAATGCATTGCCTCATCAGCAACTGGTGATGCGTGGCTGGTTTTGGTGACACTGATTCTCCAATGCAAAACACAGCATGAGCCTGGGGGAATCCTGAGGGCGAAGAATGCTTCGCCCTGCATCACCTTGGAGCAGCATCCCTCCGCTAACAACAAATCATCACCTTCACCCTTGCAGCACATGTTAAAATTCTGCCCCAGGGGATTTCAGAGCTGGACAGCACCTGTGAGGACACCTCTGATGTATATTGCTCTGTAAAACTTAGGGCAACAATTCCCAAGCATTGGAAAAAGAAAAGAAGAAAGCGACTTCCATCCAAACCGATAAAAAAGAGCTTTGTTGGCTTTTACCCCCTTACCACGTGCACCCAATATTCAGTTCAGAACCAATTCAGCTACTTATGATAATGAAAATAAGATGTTTTCCTTCTGCTGTGTCCATTTTAACCAGAACAAAGCAAAGGAAGCAAAGGCCTTATTTGAGAGAGCAGCAAGAAGCCACCCTCCTCTCCCTCCCTTCACTCAATGGATGCAGCATTTTCAGATGTGGGGAACTTGGCACAGGATAATTCCCCTTCCTGGGAGATCCTGCATCCACCAGGTGCCAGTTTTGCCCCTCCTGATGCTATTTCACCATTCCTTGTTTGGATGTTTGATATCCCCAGGCATGCTCAAGCCATTACTCAACAGGGCTCTTAGATGTAGCATTGCCTTCCTGCAGATCTCAGCTGTTCAAACTCCCTTTGGCACAGGGAAGGTTTAAAAGCCCAATGTCCCACACCGAGCACCAAAACTGCAAAAAAAGAGGAAAAGAAAGATTTCCTCCTCGCTTCTTCAGCAATCGCTGTCTGTCGCAGAGGAGCAACTGACCCAACCCGTTGCTAGGTTGGAGTTAGCATCTCCCCCAGACCCTGGTTCTGTGAATTTTTGGCTTTCCTTCCCAGCCGATCCCGCTGCCAGGTATGCAATGGGCATACCTGGATGGCTTCCCAGCACGGCACTGGGATGGCAGTGTGTTTGCAGCATGCTCTGTTTCTCACCCCGTTTTCAGAGTCTGGTTCATACAAAGAACGATTTTCACTGGGCAGGAGCTGGATACCCCTGCTGATACTCCAAGTGCCGCCTCTTTGCATGCACCCACACGTTTATTAGCACTCATATCTGGGAAATGGGACTCCTTAGAGATCGTGATCTCATACCTACCCGGGACGCTTAGGTGTCTGCAGGAAGTCGAGGGCAGCTCGGTGGGGTCTGAATCACCGTCTCCCTGCGGCCCAACCCTGCTCATCACTGACCATCTCCCAAGGCTGGCAGAAATGGGCCCAAATCAGCCTTACTCCTGTGTGATACTGGAGACCCACTGATCCTTGAGCCACCTACAGGCTCCAGGGACAGCAGGGCAACCAAGCTGTGATAATGCAGCCCAGGACAGCGAGAAATCCTTCTCATGAGCAGAGCAAGTTTCCTCGCACAAGGCAGAGAGGAAATGGATGGAGTCACCATCTTTCCCATGCGGGTTTCACAGCTGCAAATCAAAGGTACTAAACCAGTGGATGTGATGCTGGCACATACACAAGGCGTGGGGGCAGTTGCTTTGGGTCACTGCTGAACAGGACACCAAAGCAGCCGGGATGTCCTTCGGCTGCTGGAGCAGCTCCCTGAGGCAGCACCACAGCCTGGACTGGCCTCATGGGGTGAATGGCTGCAGCTCTGCCGTCGGGAAGGCAAAGGGCGCCCTAGTCAGAGCGCACACAGACGCCCATGGTCCCTGAGCGGTGAAACGGCCTTTTGCTGCTGTAGCTGACCCATCCAGGAAACAGCCTCAACTCATGCCAGGAAAAAAAAGGGGAAATGTTTTCCCAGAACAATTTGTGTCACCGTGCGGGGATTTTTTTGCCAGAACAGCTTTTTCAGCTGGTGTTTTGCGCAGGAAGGTGTGGCCCCCAGTGCTGTCCCGGCCAGAGGAACAGCCAAGCAGGGGCGTGCAGGGCGCTAAGGCTCTGGGCTGAACCGAGCACGGCTTGGGGTGGCTGGAGGGGAGATACCCCCGCCCG
>NW_010156837.1:0-22465 GCF_000695765.1 Mesitornis unicolor
ATATAGTTGATCTGCATATGGACTGCCACATTAATAAGTCTCTCCAATTGGACTGAGGTACTTCAGCTCTAAGAACAGAACTGTCTGCATTTTCAATGTTCCCCAACTGGGAACCTGTTCTCTTTGGGCCAAGAGCACAAAGAAGGACTGCACTGAATTGTAATAACTGTCTTCCATGGCCTGTCCAGTCCCATGAGACTTCATCTCCCCTTATAAGCTTCAAAGAGAATTCCCACTGATCTGCATCTGCAGGGAAGTGCTGTTGCTAATTCTGGTTAGTTCCCATTTCAGCCTGTTAGTTTCCTCTTAGCTGTAATCTCTACCTCATACATGCAAAGGTCTACACAGGTAGCATGGCTGCACATGAAGTTATTGTTCCTCTAAGCATGGTCATCAAATGAAGGCAATCAATTAAAGATAAATTGGAATAATACTAATGTCTGTCTGTACTCTTCTCAAAGCACCAGCTGACAAAGTCTGATGGCTGTAAGTCAATTATCTGTTTACTTAAGGACGTCAGCCCCATCAGGACATAAGCTATCAATAGTCCCCTGGACCTGTCCATTAAGACCAATTGAAATAACCACCTTTTGAGATATAAATGAAAAACATGAAATCAGGAGCAAAAAGCACTTCTTGAAGCGTTTTCCATTTCTGCACTTTCTAGGTTTACAGAGGAAGCCAAAAAGGAAAGACATCCCTTTACATACCTGCCCTTCGGGGCAGGACCCCGTGGCTGCATTGGCATGAAAATGGGTTTGCTGGAAACAAAAATTACTCTGCTGAGAATTTTGCAGAAGTTTCAATTTAAGACCTGCCCAGAGACTGAGGTTTGTACATGCAGAGGCTTAAAGGCCCCACTTGTCAACTTCAGGGAGTTGACAGTGTGTCCTAGACAGGATGACTGACTTGCCTTTGTGTCTTTCTCTTTGTTTGAGAAAACTGCTAGACCCACTTCCATGATAAGGCAAATGGCATCCTGGGGTGTATCAGGAGGGGGGTGGTTAGTAGGTCGAGAGAGGTTCTCCTCCCCCTCTACTCTGCCCTGGTGAGACCACATCTGGAATATTGCATCCAGTTCTGGGCCCCTCAGTTCAAGAAGGACAGGGAACTGCTGGAGAGAGTCCAGCGTAGGGCTACAAAGATGATTAAGGGAGTGGAGCATCTCCCTTACGTGGAAAGGCTGAGGGAGCTGGGTCTCTTTAGTTTGCAGAAGAGGAGACTGAGGGGAGACCTCATTCATGTTTATAAATATATAAAGGGTGAGTGTCACGAGGATGGAGCCAGGCTCTTCTCGGTGACAAACAATGATAAGACAAGGGGTAACAGACACAAACTGGAACACAGGAGGTTCCACTTAAATTTGAGAAGAAACAACTTCTCAGTGAGGGTGACAGAGCACTGGACTAGGCTGCCCAGAGAGGTTGTGGAGTTTCCTTCTCTGGAGACATTCAAAACCCGCCTGGACGCCTTCCTGTGTGACCTGGTCTAGGTGTTCCTGCTTTGGCAGGGGGATTGGACTAGATGATCTTTTGAGGTCCCTTCCAATCCCTAACGTTCTGTGATTCTGTGATTCTGTGATAAGGAGGGACAAAAGGCCCGGACGGTATGTTTTAATCAAAATGTGATTTAACCCTTATGATTTTTCCAACAAAACAAACAATTAGACAGCCCTGTCTTAGTGGAGAGCTGCGTAAAACACAGCAGTCAAAATACCTTGATTTATACAGGATGAGAACGAGTGTACATCTTCGATGGGATCTCAGCACTTTAGTGTATGCCTGTTGCTATAGACATTGCACCTGGCACTTACTCAGCAGCTCTAGACTTTACAGAGTTAATTTCTTCCTGTTCAGATCAACAGTATACCTGGGCAACCACTGCCTCAGCCTCTGGCTGTAAATTCTGTATGATATTATACTACCACAGCTGACTGTAAAACAAGTACCTTACAGTTTCCACAGTAATCCTGCTATGAATTGGTCCCCCAGCAAAAATGTCTATCTGTGTGTTGGGGTGTTATACACATATAAACAAATACATACAACTATATAAGATGCTCTTTTTTCTTTCAGATTCCTTTGCAGCTGAAATCAAAAGCCACACTTGGACCCAAAAATGGAGTCTACATTGTGCTAGAATCTCGCTAAAAGACAATATACTTCCTGAAGCCTCCTGGGATGGGACCCCTTGTTCAGTGACTTGCTAGCTATAATTATTTTTCAAAACCCCAAAGACAGGTAGGAGCATAAGTCTCACTGATATGCAGTAGCTGCTGCCTCGCTGCCCTCCTGTGGGAGAGCCTACAGTCACTTTTTTAAATGAGATGTGGGCTCCACAGTCAATTGGTGGCTTTCAAATTGCTGTGAATTGTATCCATAAAGAAGCATCCCACTTTCACTTGCTTTTCTAAATTGCACTCCCTATCACTCATCTTTGAGAATGCTTTCTTCATGCTCAAATTCAATAAATGGAGCAGGTGTTATGTGCACATGAGATTTACAATAGATTTTAATTACAATACATTATCTCACATATCCTTCTCATGCACTTATAAGTCCCTACTCTACAAAAAGCCCAAGAGACATGACAGTTACAGCAGAAGACCTGGTATCCAGTGCATTGGATTTTATTATGAAGTCTGCTAAAAAATCAAAGATGAGCCTTCTGCAAAATGCTTAATCTCTTCCTGTGTCTGTAAAGTGGAAGAAGTTGCACCTTATTCATGCTTCTGTGATTTGAAATACACTTAGATTAACAATTTGCACTTAGCATATTGCATCAACATGACTCAAGAGGAATGAAAAGTTCCCCTGCTTACCAGTTAAGTTCCAGTATCTAAGACCAAAGAAATGAGGGGACAGCCATTTTGCTGGCTACTGAACTGCTCTTGGAAAGGTGGAAAAAAAGAAGATGTGCAGTTAAAGAAAGCAGGAGGACTGGAGGAAATTTAAGGATAATCAGAAGGTGTTGGTACAACATTGCTTCATGTTGAGACCTTTCCAAACGTTGCAGTTGGCACCATCCTTGTCTAGCTCATCAACTCAAGGAAGTTGAGAGTGCTGAATGCACTAAAGCCAATGGCAAGAGAGTGGGATCCAGGTTCATCAGCTCCAGCAGCTATCTTGATTCCTTATGTGACCCTGGAACAGGTCACGTCCCAAGGGCCTCACTCCAATCAGGAAGGAGCTTGTCTGATTGCCAAGTGCAGCAGCAGCACCATGGATCCACTCAAGCTGTAAGACTGTTCACAGCCAATGCAGCAGTACACTTCCACTCCTCACATTCCCTCCATGCTCTTTCCTACACCTCTACAAAGCCCTTCAGTCACCACACAGCTAGTGGAACATCACACAGCAGTGATCAATTGACCAGAAAAAAAACAAAACCAAAACCAAAAGCCTTTCTTTCAGTGGGCACCACGAACTGGTTTGCTCTACAACAAAACCATGAAAGGAGATGGTCTCAGTCTCAGGATCTTTTTCTTTCCTCTTCTCTTTTTTTAAAAAGAAAGTTTTTATAAATAGCAAAAATTCTTATGGCACCATTAAAACAAGGAAGCACCTTTTGTAAATGTTGATCTTCTGCCTGCTGACATACGCTGCTTGAGGTTTCCTTAGGTACAGCATCTCTCTTGATGGTATGTACAGAGAAGTGTCATGGCAGCAGGAGAAAGAGCCTGACTGCTCATCTTCACTGCAAGGATTGCTGGAAGAAGCCATCTGCACACTGATCCCTATCAAATTCCCTAGTTTCGCTCCCGCAAACACCTTTTGCTGCCTTCTTCCCACATGCTGCCTTAGCATTGATCAAATTACTGTGTCTTGCTCCTGGAAGATTTTGTCTTTCATGAATTTTCTTTCCTTTTTTTTCCAAACCAGAACTGTACAGGTGGTAGTGGTGAAGTACTGACCTGGAAGTCTTGAGACTGTTCCTATTTCCACGGAGCATCTCTGGCATGCTAAAGAGAAGTGCCCTGTTACAGACATGTTGATTGTATGAATTACTGATGGAGTGATTGTTATTTATTTGAAAAGCAACACACTGTACGTACATACCCTAGTTTCTACACTTTAGCCATCATTTTTCCCTCTTGAAAACAGTGTGCTGGCAGCTGATTTACTAAACATGGATGAGCCTTACCTAAAATCTTTTCACCTGCCTGAATGAGCAGGAAGCTCATTCCAGTCTGAAGTCAGCTGTCAAAGGCTTAGTTTGTGCCTTCAAAAATCTTTTTACTGTTTTTCTTCCTTATGTGAATTAGCAGGTCATTGTGTGCTTCATTTCTGTCAAATACTCCAAGCCTAAATCAAACTTTTGCCTTTCTTCCATATGCTTTTGCATGGACTGTTCTATAGCTTGTCTAATGTCTGCACTAATATGTTTTTCAACTGTCCTGCAAAGTTTTCTGGTTAGGAATTATTATTTGTTTTCGTCTATCAGTTTGTAGTGGTATGGGATAGAAAAATTATTTTTGCAGCTGCAGGCCAAGCCAAGCCAGAATTCTGGGAGTGCATCACCCCTTGTTCTAAATGCAGGCCTAGTGAGACAGCTAGAGAAGATGGGGAAAAGGCTGCCACCTTTCCAGTAATATAGGAAGAGCACCAAGCCACTGCTTTGTTTTAAACAACAGCTGCTGATACAGTCACCAGATGCTGCAGAGACATTTTACAGGATACTTAATGATGCTGGCCTGAGCCCTGACTGTGTGACCTCAGCAACAAACATAAAGAGTGAGCTGTGTTGAGGGACTGGTGCTGCTCTACCACCCTGGAAGCACACATTTGCGAAAAACAAGACACAAGACTGACAGCAGCTCTCCAAAACAGAAACTGATAATACCATGCTAATGATAGTGCAGTTATGCACCCATATAACATGGTCCTGAACTGATCCTGAGCAGAATTGGCTTTAAGATACATAAAAAAACAAAACAAAACAAAACAAAAACCTACCAAAAATAAAGCATTATGTTTATAGTTGTGTCATGGTTTAACCCCAGCTGGCAACTAAGCCCCACATAGCTGCTTGCTGACTCTCCCTCAGTAGGATGGGGGAGAGACTTGGAAGGGTAAAACTGAGAAAACTCATGGCTTTACATAAGTACAATTTAAGAGGTGAAGCATGCAAGCAAAGCAAAACAAGGAATTCATCCACTGCTTCCCATTGGCAGGCAAGTGTTCAGCCATCTCCAGGGAAGCAGGGCTCCAGCATATTTAACAGTTACCTGGGAAGACAAGCACTATAGCTCCAAATGTCCCCCTCTGCTTTCTTCTTGCCCCAGCTTTATATGCTGATCGTGATGTTATATGGTATGTCATAGCCCCTTGATCAGCTGGGGTCAGCTGTCCTGGCTGTGTCTCCTCCCAGCTTCTTGTGCACCTCCAGCCTGCTCACTGTGGGAGTGGGGCGAGAAGTAGAAAAGGCCTTGACTCTGTAAGTGCAGCTCAGCATTAACAAAAACATCCCTGTGTTATCAATACTGTTTTCAGCACAAATCCAAAACACAGCCCCATACTAGCTACTACGAAGAAAATTAACTACTCTAGTCAAAACCGGCAGAAGTTGCAACAACATAACTTTATATCGTTAAGCTATGGCGACTATTAGCATTTCTGGTACAGCATGCTTCAGTCAACAGCAATTGATTCTAGGGAGGAACAAGGAAGCTGATTTAAAATAATTTCCTCAGAAACAGTAAGTGTGTTGTCTTGCATTGCTGAGCTGTGGGTTTGTTTAAAATCGGGCATGTCTGTTTTACAAAAGGGTCTTAGTCATTCTCTGACAGCTGATATGAAGCAAAGGCTGCTTGGTAAAGGAAAGCTTATATTAAAAACATCTTCTGGGACTCTGCAATGCTTACAGAAAGCTGTCAGTATAAAATGGTATTTTTAATGAGACTGCTGATATTGAAAACCTTTACAGTTTTATAAATAGTATTCCTAGAAAAATGGAGCTAGGGGTTAGAAATTATTATGCTTCATTGATTGCAAATTTGAACTGTTTATTCTTACTTGGCATTAAAGTGCAGAATTTCCGTTCTGTGTGTGGTACTTTCTGAAATGACCACCTTCTCATTTCCCTTTGTTAAATGATGTTTCCATCTTGGGCACAGCTTTACCTTGTATCTGACTCCTCTGTGTATTTGCAGCAGTAAGCATGCTGAAGGACTTTAAAGCTGACTTTTAAACTCTTATTTCACTGCTTGGTTTGCACTGGTCCTGTTCTCTTTCTTCTGTGAAAAGTCTGATCAGTCTCCAAGATGCTTTCTCCCTACACTGCTGGGTCCTATGGCAACTTTCAAGGAGGGAGCAGGATTTCCTCAACTGCTAAGATTTTTTGCAAGTAGATGTGAATTTGTGACCAGGCCTGAAACAAGAAGTGCAAGGAGCTCTTCAGGCCCCTAGTAAAACAGGCAAGTACCAGTAATCCTGCCCATGTAACAGCCATTCCTCCCCAGATGTTGGGCTGGAAGTACTCCAAGTAAAAAGGTAGTGAGAGAGATTATTACACTGATCCTGCTCAGTTTCTTTGGTCTTAAGCAGCCAAGAGATATCCCCCTCACTCAGAAGAAAGGTTCAGTATCAACTTTTGCCTGAAGTTTTGATTTAATACAAACAGCTCTTTAATCCGTTCATTTCAAAATGCAATCCAAATAGCTGGCGAGGGACTCCACTATTTAACAGCAGCATCTTCAAGAAAGTTTCCAAGAACTCAGAAACTTAGTGAAAGAAACATGGTGATTTTAGCATTGAAAGAGCGAGAAAACCATTACAAGGAATTCAGTGGTTTGAGTACCTGTTTGTTTACCACACGCAAGAAAAGTACCACTGCAGTTCCATAAGTGGAAAAAATGGTAATTTTTCTTTTTTTGTGTGTTAATGGAAAAATAACAGATGACAAAATAACAACCAGCCCCTTTACTTCCATACACACACACATGCACACACACACTTATACATCCCCTCCAAGAATTCAGTTAAGGACATTAAAAATATTACCAGTTTTACCTGAATTGGCCTTTAAAAATGTTATTAAAAACATCTCAACATTAAAAAAAAAAAAGTTTCAATTTTCTGAAAAAAGATTAACATGACTTCAGTTATTCCAGTTTTTAGCTGAAATACTGGTTATGTTCAGAGGATGAGATGCTTGCTATTCGTATTCTCATTTGCCATGAAGATGTAGATAAGCATGGTTTTGTTTTGGCAGAAAAATTCTGCACAAGTATGAAAGCTTTCATACATAGTGTTGTCCTTCTCAATGAATGTAGTATTTGCTGATGAGCTCATCTGCTGACATGAGATTTATCACGTACGTTCCATTACAAATGTTTTCAAAGAAAGAATACAGTCGACTTGCTCTTCCACATCCTGTGTTCTACTGGGTTTAAACATGAAGAGGAGTATTTTCCTTTAGATACCATGCTCCTGGTTTTAACAGTTCATATAAAAAGGAGTTCTGCACAGCCTTACTCCAGCTAGTCATGGCTAAGCTCCCGGTTCCCAGTGCTGAACTAATATAGATTTACCCAGCGTACACCTGTCAATCATCATCCAGATTAACTAAAAATAAAGTGCTTCTAGAATACAGGTAGAGATGAGCTTCTTTTGGTCCTATACAAAGTCTATATTAAGGCTTTTGCAGTACACTGTAACTAACAAGTACTCATTTAGGAGCGTTAAAGCTGTGATAAAGTATCTGTCTATGTATCAGTGACTTTAATCTTAAGATGACAGTTCAAGTGTTTCGATTATCTGCATATACATGTTAAGGGAGAGAGTACTCAAGCACACATACACCACCCTAGGAGTCATACATGCACCACTCAAGTCTTTCCTGCTAGGACCAGAGTCCCTTCGCAGTGGGCGACTCCAGTGAGTTGACAGGTGCCCCTTTCAACTTCTTTGCCTCAAGTTTGCCCCTACGTTTCCCATAACAGAGTCTCAGATACCAAATCTTACATAAAAAAGAATAATTTATTCAGATGATACAGCAGGAAAAAAACAGTTTGAGCTGGGTGCCTCTGGAGAATGACCCTAAACAAAGCAATCCCTGGGCAATTATACCCTTACAATTTGTGTACCCACCCATCATGTGTTCTTCATGTGCCTTTTACCCGCCTTTTTGGTGATGGTGGTGGTTTCTGGTCTGGGATGTTCTAAGACCTTATTGGATCCTGTCTCTGTCTCCAGGCAGGTTATTTACTGCTCTCGTCTTGTCGAGTTGCAGCTTCTGCTGATGGTTGTAGGCTCCTTATCTTCAGAGCATGAGAAACTGAAAAGGCCTAGACTTGGGATAAGCACTGCTTAGCAACAAATAAAACATCAGTACGTTATCAACATTATTTTTGTGCTAAACCCAAAACACAACACTGTACCAGCTACTAAGAAGAAAATCATCCCAGCCAAAAGCAAATCTAGGTGAAAGTTTGCAGCTTGAAGTCTAAGGCTTCAGCAAATCTAGCTACTCATGCTAAGTAAGTAATGAACAATGTAACAAATTGCTCAACATTATGCTGTAACCCCTGCATCCTAATACTAAATGATTGACACTGATCAACCTACTCTTAAAACTTACTCTTTTTAAGCTAAACGTCTAGTATTTTTTAACACATGTATGCTGACTGCTCAACACTAACAAAATATTTTGCTGGAAACAACTAAACATTCAACTTAAGCTTCAGATTTTTAAAGGTTTCAGCTCTGTGACCTCAAGTAAGCAAGATTTTCCTGCAAGAAAATCCAAAGATACCTTGATTACACAGGTAACCAGTGTATCTGCTGCACCCAAAGGGGCAGTACACCTAATGAGACACAGTTACTCACTGACCTTCCCAACACCTGTAAGAGAACCATTAAGTTGCTCCACAGAAACAGGGTATTGCTACTCAGGCAGCGCAAGGAGTGTATTTCACTCCCAAGCATAATACTCTTAAATGATGGGGTGAGCTGCCTTCTCTTCTGATCACCCACCAGCACATTGTAGGCACAGTAAAAGTAATGAAAAACCTGTGTTCTCACAGACCTAAGCCACAGCATTTATTTGACAGAGTAAGTCAACTGAGTACCACAGCACCAAGGAATCCTTGCTGTGCTTCATGTCTTTGGTACTTGTTTCAAACAAACAAACAAAAAAATCAACAAGTGAAAATAAGCATCTGTTCCTTTTCAACAAGCAAGTTTAATTTTGAGGCTTTATTGATGAGGATTGTGTAGAGACACAAAAAATGGTGCTGCTAAGAATTTATGCAATGAGTTAAGCACAGAGATGGTGATTGTATAGTCTCATTCGCAAGTACTTGAATGCCTACTGTTACAGGAGACAGATCATTAAAAAAAGCAGGTATTATCAAATTTTGAGTTAAAATATAAGCATGTAGAAGGAGACAGCCTCTGACTAATGAGCACTTCTAAAGTTCTACCCTGAAACAATTATAACTAAATATTGTTTCAACTTGTCAGTCATAGCCATGTTAAAACCAACAGTTAATTAATCTAATAAATTTGTAAATGTCTCTAGTAATGCAGGGAAACAGGATACCTGCTAAAGAATAGGAGACAGACACAAGATTTTAAGTATTCTAAGACACACTTTGTGTCTTTTTACCTCTTGTTTTCTATTGCACAGGAAGAACAGAGAATAAATGTTTCTGAACATTCACCTACTCAATTACAAAACTTCTAAAAAATCACTTTTTCTCTCTAAAGTCAATAGTAAAAAAAGTTTATACCAGCTAAACATAATGATGGGTTTGCTGCTGTAGCATTTTTACCAATGCCTAGTCCCTGTATTCTATGAGATACTCTGGATAAATCTGCTGCTTCTCAAAGATGACAAAGATAGAAGGGTTTGAAAAGTTATTCACACAACTATCATAGAAGTTTTGGCTGTCCTTCAAGGGAGGGCGAACATAAGAAGAACTACCAAGAGTGAACTCCCCGACCAGCACACGTGCCACAAACATGGTCTTGGTGTATGAGTCTTCTCTGCAGTAGTTGTCAGAATAAGATGCATCCCTTGCAAAATAGCTTCCTGCAGAAGAGACACCAAGACAGAGTTGATAAGACACCAGAATTTCAGGGAAGGAAGTGATACAGTGTGAAAGCAAATTCATAAGCAAAGACATTATGCAGTTCACAAACAACCTTTCCAAAGCCTTCTCGTCTCCTGTATGTCCTTCTTCGTAAAAATGATCACTATGTATTACCTACTTTTATTCTTCACAGCACACATTAAAAAGCCATATAAGTAATGTTTGAAATGTTATGATATTCCTCAAGAGGATTTCTTCCTGACCCTAGATGTCCACCTTCCCTAATCACACCCAACTTCCTCTCCTGGAAGAGGCCACTAATGTTCATTAGAACATTTCTCAGTCGCTAAGTATTCAGTCAGATGGGTGGGTAGTCAGTCAGCCTGACTCTTGGGTGTTCCACATGGTATGTTGATGTATTCCTGTACACAGGACAAGGTAAAGGAAAATCATTTGCTAACATGGCGAAAAGCCTGTGATGAGGATGGTATTTATGTTTCTGGGAAAAAAAAAAAAAGTAAAATAATGCCACATTGCCCTCCTGTAGGAGCTTGGAGAAACTGAAGAAGTAAGTCTGGCCTCTCCTAAGCTTATCTTTTCTTGCAAGGACAGAGTGGAGCACAGAGGCCGAGGCCTTTCAGTAAGCCTTGGCTCCAAATCATCATTGCTGAAGTCAGCTATGTTGTCCACATCATCACAGAGATAAGACCTAGATTGGCTGAGTGCCCTCTTTCTAGCTTTACACCCCTGCAGTAACTACTGAGAATTTTTTAGCAAGTCTAGGGTTAATGAAAGAGCTGAAAAACAACCTTTGCCGTAGACTGTCCCATGAAGGCCACAGATCCTCCAGTCAAAGTTTTGCTGACAGATGGCATCAATGTATTTTTTACTAGTCCCATGAAATAAAAATCGCTCATCCACAGCCTTTCCACCACTGCTCTTCTGCATTTGTTCCTTCTGCCTGCAACAAGAAGCAGTATCCTTGCAGTTCCACAGTGGCTGTACCCAGACAGGTTCCAGCCATACTAGCACTCAAAGACAATTTTATACAGAGTATATTTGGAAAATCCTTAAGTTAAGGCCTAAACTTTGGGCATACAGAGTATCTTGCTCTTTAGCTTCATACAAACATGCTTTTGTTATAAACAAATGCCTCCAGATATATAACAACAAGAATGTTCAGCTTCATTCGCTGCCTAATTGGAGAGGGGGAGGAATCTTGCCATTATTTTCTTCCTAAAGACGAGTTCCTGTTAAGGCTTTCCCTTGGTGAGTTTTGCATTTAGTTTTGAAGACAGTTTCAATTTTGACCAGCTACAAAGAAATGTTTGTGTCAGATGTGACCGATTACCAGCTTCAAGCCTTCAGTGGAAGGCAGCTGTTCTGGACACAGGCCTGGCCGAACTCAGAACTGCTTCCTCAGGAGCAAGGATTCCTCCCACAGAGCTCATCTGGCTATTCCAAGCCTTTTATCTTGACCAAAAGTTTTGTCTATACACTTTATCTACACGTCGACCCTGGCTAGGTATTTCAGTGGGGGAGTGGAAGCAGATTCTCAAGCGCAGCTGCATTTCAGGAATGTGCTTGTCTGTCTTTAGCATAAAGTAACTGCAGAAACAACACATTTCATGCACACATACCAGAGCAGTGTTTTGCACATACCACTGATACAGCTCCCAGAGAGACGGGTTCTGAACTCTACGAATCCTTTTAATAACTGCTCTGAGCATTGTGCGTTGAAAGTTCACCTTGACTTTCTTGTATTCTTCAGAAGAACTGTCAAGCTCAACCAGCTGTAATGAAAAGATTAAAAAAGCTACTCTCATCTTTTACTAAATCCTAACAAAGCCACCCTACCTAGCAGTACTAGTCAGACCTTTAAAGTCTTTTCTGTGAAGCAGAGGTATGAGCAGCAAAAATACTCTTGGAAAAAAGGCAGATTAGAGATACCCGCTCTATAGAAGTGAGCTCTTACCTAGGGAACATTAACTCTGGGGGTTTAAGACACCCAGATTTCTCTCTCACAAGATATTAAAGGAGCTGCATGCTTTTGTGCAGACACCCAGCCCCTTTCAATATTTGGGCCAAGACCATTTGCATGTATATATCAAACAGTACCTAAATGCATAGAAGAAATGAGCACATAAACTTAAAAAAAAGAATGGAGAATTTATGTTGCAGCAAATCAAAGAGTATTTCTACATCCATGCTTTTTAAATCTTTATAGTTTATACTTCCTACAGCCAGTGAACATGAACTGCACTGTCTGTTATGGTTTCACATAAATTGAAAAGGCTTTATTCTAATCAACCATTTTAGGACAAAGTAGGGACATACTGCCAAAAATCAGTTCCTTCCATGGCAGTTCTGAAAGCAAGCAAAGTTTTATACTTGCATGTTTTCCCTAGGAACATCAAGAATGTCAATGTTTGCCTTCCCTATTTTTTATTGACAATTTCTCAAGGATTTTCACTTTGCGAGGTAGTGATTTTCAGGCTTCATTTAAGACGACCTTTTCTCTAGGTATAATCACTAGAGTTGGCAGAGGTGGCGGTGGAGGCAAGCAGGAATAACTGGGTGTTTTACAAAGGTAAACATGTTTATTCCTCTGGAGTTATGGTACATTTTAATAAATGATGCCAGCCTGAACTCTGCTGATTTCAGCAATGCTCCATAGCCATACAGCAGTCTCCTTAGACACAGCTCAGGGAATGGCTACCCTGAAGTTTAGAGGCATGATTTATCTCTGATGCTTCAGTCCACATTGGACTTCAAAGCTACGTATCTTGGGCACCAGTAACAGTCCTGCTCATACAGCATAAGCTTATGGCAAATTTGCCATGGAAAGGGATTATTAGTAGCAGTGAAAAATCAATGTTACCAGGGTTATACTGCCACCATTTGTTAGTTCAAATCTGGGTCTAGTTTCTCCTCTAGGTCTGCCCAGTGTGGTATCAGGCTCAAATTTACCAACACTTCTGCATTATATTACATAAGAAACAGCCATCTACAAAGGCACACGAAACAGTGAGCTTGTGCTTTAACAAACCTGTATGCAACAAAACTGATGGAGAGAAAAAACGAAAAGCTTCAAACCTTGAATCCCACTTCAGGCAGGGCAGATTTGTCCCAGTGAGCTGGAACGCCCTTAAATTCTTCTGTATGTTTAAAGCCCCTATACATTACAAGACATCACAAATAGGTAATTAAAACAAACCAAATCCCTACATTTTATGTACATAAGATACTACTAAACATTTTTGCCAAGTTTAGGGAGAATATAGGCCACTGAACATACTGAGAAATATTTCAAAATTGTCTTTTCAGTTCAGTACATGAAAATATTTGCTCCAAATCATCATGTCAAGACTTACAGCAGGAAGCAAGATGTCAAATGAGAAAAAAATAAAATACACTGAACTAAACATGAAAGTAGTTCTCTTAGTTGCAAAGAGTTGAATGTGTACAGAGAAGCTCCACTACACTGGAGTAGATAAATAAAATATAATATGACAGAAACAGGATAGACACAGCCCTCCCCTCTACTTCCACCCCAATTTTAATTCGTGTGTTTAGCTGCTCTTTTCTGTGTAGTTTAAGCAAGAACCGTGTGCTGCAAGTGAATGCATAAAAAAGTTCACTGTTACATGCAGTTATACAAAAATTCTCCCCTTGCAGACTCCCACCTTTTGCTCCACCTGTAACAACTACTTTCCTCTCAGACTGGCTGGTTGATTTTAAAATAATTGTTTCTAAGCTTGTACTTAGCTTTGAAAATTACTGATCTCAGATGTCAGAAAGGGCTAGTATGCATATGCTTCCATCTCTATCAACTGCTCTAACAAGACAGTTCCCTCTAATCCGCAGGTCTCTACAACATTGCTACATGTTAAATTATTTTCTATGCTTCTACGTTTTCCTTGTCCAAGCCCAAACTTCATCCAAGCCCAAACTTCCATTACCCTCAAGAGTTCTGCGTTGCCTGAAAACTGTTGCCCAAGCTGTAATACCGTGCTGGCTAAACACTGCTGTAGTAAAGGTATGTCCCTTCCACTCTCAATTTCTTTTACAATTGTCTTAACAGCTACTCCTTCACCTTATTCATATCCTTGAAAGACACTGCATTAATAATGCACTAAATCCATCACCTCAGAATGAGCAGTTGCAGTTTACCTTGCTTTTGTCTTTTCTACCTCTGTCTGAGAGACAAATCTAGGTCTTCTGCAAACAACTCTCTCTGTTCCATAGCGAAGGTTTTTCTGAATCATGGCTGGGAAAAACAAAACAAAAACAAACAACAAAAAAAACCCTGAATAATCAGAAAGATGTTTCAGAAAGCCTTCACACTGCAGCAAAACTTGTCACTAAGTTGTTTTGTCACAAATTTTGACTAAAAGGTATTAAGCTTTTTTTCTTGCTATAAAAAGGGAAGTCTGAGCAGGATGTGGAACCCACAACCTATCTGTACAAACCAAGAAGGGTTTCAGTTTCAGTTTTGCTCTTAACTTTAGAAGGAACGATAGACACTGGTAGCTATTTTTTCTTCATTGTTCCATCAGCCACACTTAAAATATGTATCTACCTTTGCTCTATGGATTGCATCCCTTCCTTCTCAATTTGCAATCAAGATACTGTTTTCCTACATGCAGTTGTAGGTTTCAAACCCTATAAATGCAACGCAAGGCCATTCATCTTTATTGACCACCTACAGAAACAAGTCACAGCAGTCTGAATTTTAGAGGCATTTCTTCTGGATCTTGGAACCTCTGTAGCTACTGCCACATCTTACTAGCAACTGAGAGTCAGCAGCAGCCGGGAGAATAAGGCCTCATCTTCAGAGGGGCATACACAGGGAGAAAAACAAAAATAAAACTCTCAGCAACACCAAGCCTAGAAACTAAGTTTTGGAAGACATCCACATTGTATATGTTTTCCTAAGTTACTAAAAAAGCTCAAACCTTAGAAAAAGTATGATTTACTATGCAATTTTTCCCTTCTAAGCCAGACAAGTTTTCCCAGCCTATAGAGAAGATTACAGCACTGCTTTCAATTGAACCACAAACAACATATCACATGAGATAGTAATGGAGAGTTGGATCAAAGGCAACTACACCAAAATTACAGTCTAGGCAGGCTGGCTCCCACCACCACTGTTCCCCATGATTTTTGAAAACAATGCCTGGAAAGGCAACAGCTCAGAGAGGACAGAGCCATCACAAGTGGCTTAAATTTCCTGAACTCTTGGGGAAACACCTCTTCCTACCTACTTTGACTTAGTCAAGGTATTTCCTCAGCCTTTCCAGACAGGCAGAGTTATGAAGAGAAAATAGCTACATAGATCTTGCAATGCTAGGTATTGTCTGGGGCCCTACACCTTGCACAAGTATTCAAGTTTCTGCAAGCCAATTATTAAAGCACAGCAGAAGCTGGCTTCCCAAGTCTTCCAGAAGTTTCTCACCATTTGTCACACTTGTACTTGCTAGCAGACATTTTTAAACCTAGCAGAGGAACTTCTCAAAAATAAAAGGTTTGGAGAAATAGGAATGCCATTTTGCTTATGTGAACAGCTCTTATCCTGAGAACTTTGATAGAAGCTCTGTCTCTGTAAGCACTGCAGTTCAAAGTTCAAATTTCTCTCTCCAATCTCCTGTAGTCACAAAAGACCTGGGAGGAAGAGAGGGAGAAAACAAAGCAAATGGAACCTACCTCCAAAATTGAGTTCATATTCATGTCTTCCAGCTTTGAAGTTCAGCTTTGAAGCAGCTTTGGCTATATAAGCTTTCTCCAGGTCAGCACTGGAGACAGTGGCAGCTGCATGATCATCACTCTGTAAGCCAAAACCAAATTTAAAAAAAAAGATTCTCCTGGTCTGCTACATACAAGTTTAAAAACCAACAACTGCCATATCGTATGGTGGCTGCAGTATGTATCAGCTTTGGGGCACAATAGCAGCGATCAGGCAAAAGCCATGTATTAAGCAGTTGAAACTGCTTAAAACAAACCAAGCAGTGTTACGAAGCCCAAACTTCCACTGCAAAGTGCATGCTGTGAACACTACTGCTGAGACTGCACGTTCACCAACTAGACCTTAGCAAAAACACACAAGAGTACCGCTGGGACCTCAAAAAAGGAAGTTTTAGTCAGCAACAATTAAAATAATGCATTCACATGATCCTGATATCTCATATGACTCACTGAAGAACTATCTGTCAATAATACTTCTGACTCACCAGTGAGCACTTCCCTACCCGAACCAATCAAATTCACTAAGAAAAGTTCCCACTAGGCCTCTAATGTCCATCTGCACAGTATGAGTGGGAGGGAGGGACAAGATGACAAAAGAGGGGGAAGATATAAACAGTGTGCACTTTTGAGTAGTTCTGCACTTTTAACACAGAGTTGAGAGTTTCCCCATATCTCCACACTTACTTTTTTTCCATATTCCTGCCACTGGCCATATTCATCTTTCCAGTACCAGATCCATTCTGTTGTAAGAATGAAGTGAGGCGGTCTGGCCACAGAGGAGACTGTAGAAAGACGTCTAACCTTTTCAAATCCACACCACATATTTGAAAAATGGATACATGACAAGATAGTAGGACCAATAAAAAAACTATTAAAAAAGGGAGGAAAAAAGAAAAGTCAGAACTGTTTGAGAAGCTTTACACATGCGTTTAGAAGCCCACCACACATTTGCAATTTTACAAATTTACAAGTAAAGCAGAACACAAAGCTACAGTTGCCACAACAATCCCAGCTCTGTCTTCTGTCTGCATGTACATTGCATTACAGCATTAGGTCTCACACTGGTTCCATGGGCAATAACCATTACCAGCTCATAAATTAGTGCGTTACAGAAGATGAACAGAAACAGTGGAAAACGTACACTGTCTTCTTCTTGCTCACCAACTATATACTAAAGAGAACACTGTCATAACATGGCTTCAAAGAGCCTCTCACGTAACATAAAAGGGCTAGGTAAATTCTCCAGCGTGGGACACAACCTATTGGTACAAGCCCTTTCCAATACCCCTTTTGTGCTACATAACCAGTTTCCAAACTTTTAAAGGTATTTCCATATTCTCTCTCCAAGCACACAAGGTATTCTACGAGTTCCTCAATATGGACTGGGGGAAATAGGGGGCAGGAGGGGCTAATCTCATGCTGCCTGTCCACTCTGCAGCTCAAAAGGTGAAATAGGTTACTTCTAACCATGGGGTCAAGCTGTGCATTGACAAGTTCTAACCAAAGACATATTCCCCACAAATACTTGTGATAAAATCACCATTCTCTGCAGTTTTCCAGCCATTCTTAGTAAGGATTAAGACTTCTATGGTAGCAACAATAGGAAGTATTCATACTTTTTTTTTTTTTTACAGCAAAGAATACTGAAGTCTATAGGTCAGTCACACAAAGTAACTGTGGTGGAATGACCCTGGCCAGCAACCAAGTATCCACACAGCTGCTCGCGCACTCCTTCTCCCCTCCCCTGCACAACAGAAAACAGGAAGGGAAAAAGCATTGTGGATCAATGCAAAGGCAGTTCAATAGGTGATGAAGGGGGGTGGTGTGGTGTAAATAAACTTGCCAAAAAAAAAAAATAAAGCAAAGCAAATTGCTCACTGACTCCCCAGGCAGCCTAATGCCCAGTCAGCCACCAAACAGCAGTCACTAGGAAACAAAAACCCAACCCTCTTCTTCCTCTGCCTCAGGTTTTATTGCTGATTATGACATTATACAGTATGGGAGATCCCTTTGGCCAGTTCAGGTCAGCTGTCCTGGCTGATCCTGTCCCAATCCCTTGCCCACCCAAAGCCCACTCACTGTAGAGAAGCAAGGCAGAGCGGGAAAAAGAGAAAGCCTTGACCCTCTGCAAGCCCTGCTCAGCAACACTTAGAACACTGGTGCACTATCAGCACTGCTTTAGTCACAAATCCAGAACACAACACTATATGGACTAAAGTTAACTTCTTCCCAGCCAAACCCAGTATATGGTAACCCAGAGGGTTCTACATGGGCTCCAGGCACAAGTAAGTTGCAATGGATCAGATCTCCACCAGCAGTAGATCAGCAAAGTGAGGACAGCAGAACAATATATCTGATGAAGCTACTTATGTAGTGACTGCAAGAGAATCACAGTAATTTATAGCCACTAAGGGCCTGGTCCAATATAGCAAACTCCAAACATTATTAAATTTTATGAGAGTTTATACCTGGTGTTATTGGGGTCACAATATGACTTTTCTATTTCTTCCATATTCTTCAAGTCCTTCCAGGTACCATCATCAGACATCTGCCATCTATATGGCAAGTGAAAATGAGTTCTGATACATCTATCTATAAAAATTTTAAAAAAAAAAGAGATGCATTATTTTTATTTTTACAGGCTATGAGAAAAACTCCGACATTTCAGGACTATACACCTAGCTGCTGAAAGTATCAAATGCATAGCTATGGAAAGTGTTCACCTGTGGAATCAGTACAAGCAGTAGCTCTGAATTTTTCAGCGTGAGCAAGCAGACCTTAATTTTTGAGCTAAGGTAGAAGTTCATTCTCTGTACTACTAGATTCTCTTTGTGCATCAAAACTGCTAGCAGGGGCTCAGTGGTGAAGGACTGTTCTGGCTTCTCAGCTTCAGAGACAAAAATGTACAGTTAATTGAAATCACAAGCTCATACAAGACTACTATTTCATATACAGAATAACAGTGTAGATAAAAATATCTATGCTTAATCACCTAGTCCCTAAGTGGTATTACTGAGGGAGAGAAACCCCAAAAACACAAAAACCCACACCTGTTCATATGAGAAGGTGTGCAGTACATCAGGGAGCTACTACAGGTCAAGAACATCAAGAAGGAAAAGGATGACAAAAGGACACCCCAACAAGAAAGCTGGCACAGCAGCCTTCTTTCTGGACAAGCTGGAACATTCTGGAAGGGAAACAACTCGGACAGATGTAACTGAAGAGTGCTTGAAGAAACAAGGAGTAAAGTAGAATTCAGAGTATCTTCTGTAGCTTTATGGAAATAGGACTCCTATCATTCCGCAATCCCTTAGGTGACCACAGGTGGAGTAGCCAACCTCCAACACAGGCCAATACACACTTCAGAGTAAACCAAAACAGCTCCTCTGTTTGGTATAGCCGGTAGGTCCAACACTTTCCTACCAGCACTCAAGATTACACTGAGATCTAAGCATAAGCGCTGAAGTTTCCCCTTCATGTAAAAGATGTTTATCACTTTCTCTGCATGAGAAAAGCAAAATGACCAGACTTGCTACAGGCACGACCTACCTTTAAAGCCACAACTTCTGTACAGGTGATACAAACAGATCTGTTCCAAGTCATCATCATTTTTAGTTGAGGACTCTTGGCTAGAGCTGTGTTTTCTCTCTGGGGGGGGGAATTGTAAGCCTCGTTAATACATGTTATTTCAACAAGCCCTTTTAATAGTGCACCTATGGGTAGGCAAGACACCTAGAACCAGTGTTTATAACAATGTAACTCCATTCAGCTCCAGAAAGACACTGAAGTCTTTGATAACCTCATATACTCAAAAGTCCTATCCCTTTATCCATCTTTTCTAAACTTGACTTTCCAGTAACTGCTAAATTCCTCAGATACAGTTTTCAGCTATCACCACAAAATAGGAATAGAATCCAATGCCTTTACATTTTGACATACACCTGAGTTAACCATGCATCCCATGTAGCTGTTCATATTGGTAGCTATAACATCTGCATGCTTAATTAAAGCATGCCTAAGGAAACAAAAAAGGGAAGAAGGAAGTGTAGGGAGAATAGATAAACACACAGACTTGGATTTTTCATTCAGTTATCCTTTTCTTTCCTGCTAAATTTTACTTAACTTGCAATGCTAAGAAACTTCAAAAGAAAAGAAGAAACAAAATGTTACGTCTTTGACAAGTAACTAGGATATTGCTGTCGGTGAATTCTTATGCTAGATAACCACTAGTTTAAAAAAAATTATAAAGTAGTTTATAATCACATAAGTAAATGCCACCCCTATTCTTAAGCAGTTCTCTGCCCTTGTTTATGTTTTTTTAATCAAGAAAAAAATATAGATCTCCTTATTTCCAGTTCCTGTTACGCTTTTCTAACCCCAAATTCAAGATTTTTATAAACACCAAGAACTTTATTTTCTTGGGAACCCATAATTGCCTTGAAATTCACCTCACTTGTCAAGACACAAATCTCTCATCAGTGAGATAGGTGCAAGGTCCCTCCTAAAAGACACATCAAGATGTGAATTCAGTTTTCTTTTTCTTAATGACATCTGTGATAACATCACATTCAGTACAACGACTCTTCTTCTGATGTTTTCAAAAGATGATATAATTTACCTTTGCAGGGTGAAGACGTGGTATCTTCTATGTCATACATGTTTCTGTTGCCATTTTTTATGTCATACATATTCCTATAAAGGGACAGTAGCTTCTCAATAGTGTATGAATTCATTCCCTGTCTCTCCAGTTTCTCAAAACATTCTGACTTTAGCAAGTCATGGGATCGCTTGCAGCTGCTGCCAAATCTGCACTGTCCCTGCAGAAAGAACTGGCAAACATGCAGCTTGGTGCAGATCTTTTTATAGGTACAAGATCCATAAGGTCCATCACCTTTGTTATAATGCAAGCAAACCTTGGGTAGAGGGGGAGGGGGGAAAAAAAGAATGTAAAAATTAAAGTACAGTGTGCTCATATAGACCGAATTAATGATTTTTAAAATATTACAGCTACATGTTTATATTTGCATTTAAAATATTTATACAAGTTTCTTCTTTGTTCTTGTTTTCCAAGTGATTACTTGAAAGCTTTTCCTGTTCCCTGCTAATATCTATAAAGATCTTGCAACGGACAAAAACCATCTTACAGACATTCTCAAACAGATGGATTTTGTTTTAAGACATAAATGTAGGACAGTGGATTTTCTTGTGTCACTACCTGAACTCTTTGGTTTTCTAGTTTTGGAATAGTGAATTTTTTTGATCCGAATTTGATGGTAACTGGATCTGGCTAGGATGGAGTTAACTTTCTTTATAGCAGACTGTACTGCGCTATGTTTTGCATTTGTGACCAAAACTGTGCTGATAACACACCAATATTTCAACAACTGCTGAGCAGCACTTGCACAGTGTCAAGGCCGTCTCTTTTTCTCCACTCTGCCCTCCACCCCACCCCAGGCAGGTTGGGGGCAGACAAGAAGCTGAAAGAGGACATAGCTGGGACAGCTAGCCCAAACTGGCCAAAAGGATATTCCACGCCACATTCATTCCCTAAAATTAAAAAAAAAAAAAAAAGGAGGGGCATGCTGTCCTTCTTACAAGGTGGCCCCAGCTCAGAGACTTGCTGGGCATCAGCCTGCTTGTGGGAAGTGGTGACTAACTTTGCAACACTTGTTTTCTCTCCTCTTTCCTCCACTTGCTAAGCTGTCTTTATCGTCACCCCCAAGTTTTGTCACTTTTGTTCTTCTTTTCCCTCGCTTGTTCTGCTGGGGGCAGAGGAGAGGGGAGTGAGTGAGGGCTGTGTGTGTGTTCAGCTGCCTGCTGTGGTCATCCCACCACAGAGGAGAACAGAAGGTGCAGATTTAAAGTTTCAATTTTGCATTACGCTAACTAAACTGACACCTAGCATCTCCAGCCAGGATCAAGCCTCTTCCACTTTGTGATGCTCACCGAAACACACAGGTAAGAAACTGCCACACTGCTACTCACCTCTGGTAAGAGGGAAGGGTCATTTTGAAGCAAGAGCTGGTGAAGTTCATTCCAGTTTAAAATCTCAAGTCCATACTGTTTTAGAACACGGAGATTGTGGTCAGAGTAGAAGCTGTGAACAAACCTGCACTCCTTCCTAGAAGTTAAGAAACCCAAGTGCAGAATAAGCGTGACAAACTAGCACTACTTTGCTACCCTATTGGTAGTACATTGACAGTTTAAAAAAGCACACCAAATCAGGCAGTTTCAGAAAAAATCTGCAGTGCTTCTTCATAAAGCAATTATGTGATTTGCCAAGCAGATTACATAATTACTCTGAGGATAATTAGCACGCTATTTCTGATTTACAGTCATTATAGCATTAGTGTAGTCTGACAATACTGGCATTTTTGACCTGAGGCTCACCACCATGCATGAGAAGACACCAAAATGCCCAAATAACGCTCCCTCCCCCTCAAACGGAGGGGTATATGCCCTAACTTCACCCAACAAAAAGCACTTAGATTTGTTGTGTGGGGGGGGGCAAAGCTTTCACCCCACGGGGGTAAGCGCCAGAAGCAAGGGGGTGAGCTGGGAAGGAAGTGTTGCAACCCAAAGTCTGTGAAACAAAAACAAACAACAAAAAAAAGTAAAAAGGGGCATTTCTGACACGGAAAAGAGCAGCGAAACCTTTATTGAAGCCTCCTGCCACCAAAGGGA